>NW_014569579.1:582264-685855 GCF_001313835.1 Polistes canadensis
TTAATAAATTTAGAAAACACCACTCGTCTGATAAACTTTCTTTCTATCTTGATATTATAGATCGATAATTTGTAAATTTTAATATTTTTAACAACTCTAGTTCCACAAATCTAAGTTAAGCAAACTAATATTTTACATTGAAACTATTTAAACGTAATAAATTATAAATATTTCTAAGTGTAATATAATATACTATTTAATAAATTTTAATGTGTAAAATAGACAAAGATTTTATATGAAAAAATTGAAAAATATGATAGAATTTATAGATCTTAAAATTGTTGCGATTTCTTAAAGAAAGTGAAGACAGATTGATTTTGTTGTCCTTCTTCAGCGATAGATCAATTCTCTCTCATTCTTGAGGATCAACTAGCGCGTATCGTTGAAGAATCGAAACTCGCTCGTAGATGTTAGACTTGCAGTACGGCTTTTCCGTGCGTAGAACATGACTGTGGGAATGTTCAGGTTGCGTGCAACCGCAGAACCATCGACGTTGCTTCGCATACGAACGTACTCTACGTCGTCGATGAATAGAATGAGAGTGAGAGAGAGCTAGCGGGAGAGAGTGGGGTAGAAAGAGAAAGAGAGGCACGCTTATACGATTACAGGAGGAGTATGTTCGAACAGGTGAATTTTGTATCGTTCGGACGACCATGAGTTACACTCGGATATCTGCTTCGATAGGTTTCACGGATGGTCTATTCTTGAATTCATACTTTGTAAATATATATATATATACTAGTTTTTTTACAATACATATGACCTTTGAACAGAATTAAAACAATACCGGTTTTTCTATCTTTTATCATTTTTTCATTCATCCGCAATCGTCTAGGAGCTTCAGTTGAAAATATCAAAACATTTTCTTGATATTTGCTCGCAAAATAAAAAAGAAAAAAAAAACCCCTTTTTCCCCGCCATAATGACTCATTGTTTTTCTTATATTTCTTATCTGCATTATTTTGATAATGCATTAAGTTGTTTAGAATAATTATAAATTCGAAAACAAACAAGACTATTATTACTGAATTTTTATTATGCAAAACATACATTTGTTTTCAATATAAATTATTATAATATCTTACAAATTTTTTGTTTAAATAACTTTTTCACAAATTGTTAACTTTTAATAATGAGTTAATTCCTTGTTATTTTGTGTGTGTGTGTAAAATAGAAAATGTACTATATTTGACGTAGAAAGTATCGGTTAACAAGAAAATGTAACATACTTTTAAGTAGTTCGGCCTTCTCCGTTAAAGTGTTCCACTATCCTAGAAAAGGGTTTGCAAAACCTTAACGGGCCTTGTCCGTTGTATCCGAGGAATGAGTTACAAACGTCGATCGTTCCTTATCCCTCGATTTCTCAAAGCCACGCGAGGTAGAACGAAGAACGAGCCGGTAGAACGCACGCCGATCATCATCCGAACTAGTTATGTAAATGCCTTTGCATTCTTCGCGCGATCTACGAGCAAATCGGCGACGAGTTGCCTTTTCGCATGAAACGTAAAAAAAAGAAACGATATTGAGTTAGAGAAAGAGAGCAATGTTTATAGAGAAACAGAGACAGGTAAACGAATAGAAAAATATCAGGGAAAAGTACGAATAGTGTGAAAGAGAGAAACACAGGTAAATAAATATAATATGAGAAAGAGACAAACAATAGATAAAGATGTAGAAATAGAGAAATAGATAGAGAAAAAAAGAGAGATATATTAATAAATAAAAAAATAAAGGCAGACAAATGAAGAGAGAAAATAAAATGTATGTTTCACGAGTAAAAAGTTCAGAATAGAAAATAACCGAAAAGACTCTAGTAAAATAAAGATAAAAGAAAGAAATATATAAAAAGTATAATAATAATAATAATAATAATAAATATGACGTAAAATGTTCTTTCCATGTTGTAGGTTCTTTTAGAAATTTCCTTCTACCTTCCACGCTTTTTTCCCTTTCCCTGCCATTCGTTCTTTTTTTTTCGAGAACGAGGGTGGCAGAGACGATCGCACCTTGCTTCCAATTAGCGGCCATTTTCTCACGATAAAATGTACCATCGAGGTCTCTTCTTTTAATTTCTTCCTTTCGTTTCTCCTTCTCTCTCTCTCTCTCTCTCTCTCTCCTTCTTTTTATCTTTTTTACTTCGTTTTATGCGTGCTATGCAAACTCACCTTTTCTTTTCCTTCCGCGAGTGTTCTTTACAAACGTTTATCTTTATCCTTTTAAAGCACCGTACACGTTTCTCGCGTAAAACTTATCGAAGAAATGAGAATATGATCCGAAATAGAATATTACTTTTGCGGTGTATTAAATATCTGATAATAATTATATTGGATTACTAGGAAATTTCGTTCTAATTGATTTATACAAATTAGAAATATAAAACGGCATGAATTTTTCGGGCAATCAGCATACTAATAACAATAACAATAACAATAATAATAATGATAATTAATCTAATCGTTTAATTTTTTTCTTTTTTTAATTCTGATATAGAATCCTCGTGAAAAATTGTATTGTCGAACGCGGGCGTTACAATACCATGAAAGAAAAAATTATTTTGCAATTATTTCTAATTCGTTTACAATGGAACAGCACAAACGTATACAAAACATATTCTTGGAAGAAAAAATGATAAATTTTCCTATAATATCGTAGTTATTAAAAAAGAAAATAAATGATAAATTCTCGATTCGTTTTCCCATGCATTGAAGTGAAAGAAGAAAAAGAAGAAGAAGAAGAAAATAAATATAACTAATTAGTCTCATTAGAAGTGAGAAAAGGAAGCGAACAAGGCATTTTCTATGATCGCTTCGAGCTTAAAGTCATACACCATAGCCACGTAAAGACATTGCATATGGAATATTTCTTTTGATTCCTTTTACGATCATGCTTACGTCCTTTGTGGAGGGAAAATATACAATGTTGTAATTAACGTTTTCGTTATAGAATATGTTCGTCTCTCTTTATATTTTTTCTTTTTCTTTCTTTTTGTTATTGTTAGTATTTATCTATGGGTTGTGTTCAACAGTCCGGATAGATGCGTCGAGTTTACGTAAGTGTTATTAAACCAAACCGGAAAACATTAATTCGTTCATTAATTGTGTATATTTGCAAAGGTTTAATAGAAAAAAAAAACCGAGAAGATGAATATCTTTTGATATTGTTAGTATAGCATTGTAGTTACGTTAAATCATTATTTATCTAGAAGCCTCATTTGTATGAATTAAATTCACAATCAGTATTAGATGTATATTTGTTTTAATTATTCTAAAAAATATAACTTTGTTTGTAATTGTTATTTTCATTATTAATTATTATCAGTTAATAATGTATCTTTTCGAATAAAGGATAGTTCTCACTTCTAAATTTATTCAATCTTAATATACATATTATTAATTTTTAATTATTGAATGAATTTTAATCTACGAATATAAATTTTCCTATTAATTACTTTTTATTATATAATTTACTTAAATAAGTATATCCACTTTTGTCGATTATGATTATTAAATCGTGAGAACGAATAGCTCGTTAATTATTGCATATAAAGTGTATTTGCGAAATGGCCGGAATTTCGTCTATTATGAAAACGTGCGAGTGATTAATAACGAAATAATAATTCTTCGTGATATCGCGTACTTATGTTATACGTGTACTTATTCGATGATAATTCTTTTCGTTATGATGAACACAATCGAATGTGTATTCTTTTATGGCTCAATACTAAACAACATAGGATATGTTTTCTTGATGAATGAATGCACACAACAAAAAATTAAAAAAAAAAAAATATATCAACATCAATTTATAAAAATCGGACTTTAATCTCTTGTATATTGATTTTTCATACTAGAATAATATTAAATTTATTTATAAGATTAATGAAGAACGCGATCATTGAAGAATACGGTCTTTACGTATACCGCAAGAACAGCTGCTCGCCATGGTGTAGAATAACTGGAATAACCAGAATAAGTTTCGCATCACGGGATGGCATGTTTCAGGCGAAACGACGGAATAAGAAAGTATATATCGGGGGCGCGTAATACTAACGTAAGTGCGTACAAAGCCTTCGAAAAGAAACAAGTTGAGGAGGAAATGAAATGGACAAAGAAATGAAGAAAAAAAAACCTTTATTTTTCATTCTCTCTCTCTCTTTTCTCTCTATAAGCTTATATGCTTAGGCACCTCTGTTTCTCTCTCTCTCTCTCTTTTTCTGTTACTCATTTCATTCTCCATACGTTGTATTTACGAGTTAATTATAGGCAGCACCGTTCACCATCGTGCTCAGGTCCAAGCATTTTCGCAAGTATTCGCCCTATCATGAACCCAGAGAAATGGCAGGTGCGAGTTGTTTCTTATTTCCTTTCTATAGTTGCAAATAGACGCGAACTGCCGGTGTTGGCACATGACTGATGTCCGGTCTATGTACAAGAGTAAAAGTTCGACACAGGAAGTTAGAATTATCGATTCGAACACACTAATTTATATATTTTATTAACTTTCTACGAGCTCTTTCTCGAACATATACGTATGATTTTTGTGAAACAAATAATATAAAAATAATAAATAGACTGTATCTATTCGGAATAAACACGATAAATAAATAAAGAAAAATTGAAAAAAAAAAAGAAAAATCACACGAAGAATGTAGAGAAATTTCACTTATAAGTATAGTAGGGTACGATAAGAAAATCGTTTTCGAAAGTTTTCGTCAATTTTCAAGATATATAATAAAAGAAAGAAAGAAAGAAAAAAAAACAAACAAATATTGCTAAGTACAGCATCTGTCTATGTAGAAAGCGTCACGAAAACGGATAACGCGAGTCGTTATGACAAATGCAGTACGAGACCGTATACCTTTCGTTTATCGGCAAAGTGCATTTCGGAGTCGTATCCTACTCGTAACGATAAATATTCAGCTTGTCCTTCTAACGCTCGAGTAAGACAATTAATCGTTACGTTGCTTCGCGATGTTCGTCTTCTCCTCTTACCATTCCTTGATATCGCTTTGCTTGCAATGGCTACGAAACGAAAGAGATAAAAATAAAAGAGAAAGAGAGAGAACAAAAAAAACCATAATATTTCTGGGATACCAAGACGTGAACTAATCCCTTACATCGACGCTCCTACGTCCGAGTAATCGGATGCTGGATCGGTCCGAACGTTAAACCAAGATTAACGATGCAAATTCGTAATCGTAATTAATCGAACTAAACTTTCTTAAAAGAACTTTCTTCAAGAAATTCATACAACGTTGATTTATAAAGAGAAGAGAATTTTCAAACGCATTTAATTAAAATAAGACGATTACAAGAAAATGAATTTATTAAATGGAAATGAAATTCATGAAATTTTAATTACAATGGGATCGTGAATTTTGCAGAGGAATATTAAAATAAGTTTAATTGTTACGACTGTAAAAGATTTAAATAATCAATATTAATATACAAACGTTAGTTTTTAATAATTATTATAAAATATGTCAACGTGTGCACATTACACTCAATTAATATGTCTTTTAATTGGATTAAATATTTTTGAATATTTTGTTCTTTATTGATAAAAATAATAATGCTACATTTTTAAGTCTCCCTTTTTTTCTAATTTTACTTTGTTTTATTATAGATTCATTAATGAATTTATTACTTTTAAAGAAAAACAAGAATGAAAGTGTCTCTTAATGATTGAACTAAAATTTCTTATACCAACTAATGTGTCAAAATATAAAAAATAAAAAGAAGATAATAAGAAATATAACATGAGAAATATCTCAAGTTACACAATTTGATAACTGTTTCCTACAAATCTACATATACATAATAAACGAGTTTCCACGTGTTCAGTTTGCTAAAGGACATATGCCAAATGTTCTGGTCGGTTACTCTCAAAGGAGGTCTCATTCTTTTAGTGGGTCCCACACGTTTGACAATTTCACCCTTATTTATCCCCTCAATCCTTTCCATTCTACGCTTTTCTCTCGATGTGAATAAGTTAGGCAAAGAGAAATGGAAAAAGAAAGTAGAGTGGCCATATACATGCATATATATATACGTAAATATGTAAATACACATTTATACAAACGACTTATATGCGTCTGTGTGTGTATATATGTGCATGCGTGTATAGCAAGTATGGTGACCACATGTGGATAATGTGGATCCTTCGAACGACTCGTAAATTCACGTATAAGAGGGATCAGTAGTAAGAAAGAGTAAGAATAAGAGATAAAAGGAGAAGAACAATGCATTTCACGCGGTGCGATGAACGAAATATCGGCGCCATGGTATTACCGAGTGTATCAAACAACGATAAATTCTATCGGCAATATTATTACAGGCGATAACCGTCGCCGCGGTAGCCAAGCTTGTCGTCCAGCCACCAATTTATCGTTCCTCCTTGATACGTTACGATACTTTATTACTCCGTTCGCCTGCTTATTTCGCGTCCTTGCGGGTGCATCTTTGGAATGCAACCTCATACGACTTGTTGTTATGATACATGACTCTTTTTCTTCTTCTCTTTCATTCTTTGCCTTTATTTTTCATTACATTCTTCTCTACTTTTTTTCAGCATCCTTTAATCTCCGTATCTTTTCTCTCTTCGTACAATGGACGTATAAATTTCTCCCAATGCAACGTGTAATGTCACATTTTCTACACTAGTCCGATGATCATTTTAAAACGATTATTCTCTATGATTTTCTTCATGGATAATACAAATTTTAATAAATAATTGATAAATACAATTTTCTTTCGAATAAAAATTATTATGACGAATGCGTAAGCAATTTTTCTTCCTTCTAACGTGTTTTCGATGTTCGAGGGTGGATCGATAAGTTTTGAGATTAATACCTTTTCCAAAAGTTTTCAAACTATGTCGAAAAATAAAAGCGAATTTCATCTATCAAAATTGTTTCCATGCCAAACTCAAGACTGTTCAATCTACCCACGTATATTAAAAAATACTTCTTAATAGTTACGCGTTTCTCAAATAAAAACAATAAAAATGAAAGAAAAAAAAAACATTCTATTATTTATAATCATTTTTACTATATATAATTATATTAACATTTTTAATTTAAAAAAAAAAAAAGATAAAAGTATAATATAGTATCTGTTCTCATTCCTTTGAAGTCGAGTACGTTAACAACAGTAGTCCATTTGATAATATAATTACTCGTGATTCGTATCAACGATAAATGCAAAACTCAGCAGACATACTTATGTAAATACGTACATATATAATAATTTATCGAGTGGCGGTTTAATAGAGAAAAAAAAAAAAACGAAAAGAATAAAAAAACAGGAAGAGAAATTCAAACGTGACTTTCGCGCATTCTTCGCGGTGTTCTGTAACGCTTCAGGAATGTATTCTCTCAATTTGGGACAATCGAGTTGGAATGCGGGGGCTTCGTCTGGCGGTTCTGGGACTCTGAAGAAGAAACGAAGCTCTTACGATGGGGCCTAGTACGAAGAAATAAGAAAGAGGGAGAGTGAGAGAGAAAGAGTGAATGAGTGTTAGAAAGATAAAGATAGCGTAAGTATTGCTTCCTTCTAAATCGTGACTCATACGAGAAATATACCAACTCTAAAGACGAGCCAACAACCACAAGATGGATAATAAACATTTTATTTTTATTACTATTCACTCTATTTCTCCTGAGCATATACTAACAGTCATCGTCATATAATTAAAGTTATTATTATATTGTTATTGTCATAATAATCATTATTATTTTATAATATCTACCTTTTGCTTATTCATAATTTTCCTATTTCTTTTTCTATTTTACAAACAAAATTCTAAATAAAGAAAAACTCGTTGCTTTTTGAAATAATTCTGGTAATATTCTATCTACATACATATATAACTTTATATAGAATATATTTTTATATATAATTCATTATATATAAAACATATTGAAATATATTTATGTATATACGTTTTTTGTTCTTTTTCTTTCTTTTTCTTCGAGTGGAGATCGTTGGAAGGCGTCGATATTTCTTTCCTTATGTAACAAGTCGCAAGGAACCATTCTCGAGATCGCATTCCATACTGCCACCCTCGCAAGATCGTAGCATCGAAGAAGGAGAAAGAAAGAAAGAAAGAGAGAACGGAGGCCACGTTTTCATTAACCTTCTCTTGATCGGAAGCTTGGCCAGTTTGGCGTGGAACGCGACTTCTCGTGACTCATCGCCGGAGCGCTCGAGGGAATTTCGATGGATTTTTATTATGATGTTTTAACGAAGGAGTAGAAGAAGATCGAGTAACTCAGGATGGGGATAAGGTAATATATATACTATATGGCGATACGATTAGATCGAGATAGGGTTTTTATAAGTACTTAAAATGATTAAAATCCTCTTGACGAATGTGTAAGCAATTTTTTGTCTCTTCAATGTATGTTTAATTGTAAATATCAAAATTGATGAAATTTCTTTGAAATTTTTACAATTTTAACTTTCTTCAATTTAAATATTGAATTAAAGTATTAATCGTTATTATTATTATTATTATTATTATTATTATTATAATATCATAATCCACTTACTTAAAGATAGTATTGGACAGCAATGTAAATAAATTGTAAGGATTTTTGTTAAATGATTGTGTAAATGAAACGGGTCTCTCAAACCCGTAAAAAGAAAGAGTAATAAAGACATAATTCATTAACTTATATCATTATTTTTGTTTAATCGAAATATTAATCTATTTTATTTAATCTTAATAAGTTTGTTTATAGTAGTTTTCTCAATATTAGATGATTAATAAATCGCGTTGCTAGTATTGACTATTCTATAATTAGAGATGAATTGATTCGAATTCTTATACGCTAATTAACTCGCGAGAGGTTAAACTCTTTTGAATAGATTTTAATCGTTTTGAATATTTAAATGTAAATATAGTAAGCATCTTATGTATGAGGTTATTCAATTCATGTTTACATACATTACTATTTATATAAACATACAAACGCTACGAAAGTATTTTGAAATTCGTATAAATAAATGTATATGCAAATAAAATGTCTAATATCAATGTTTCAAAAGGATATCTTATCGATACGTACATATTTTATTCTTTTTCTTTTTTTTTCTTTTTAGAATTTTTTATACGAAACTTGAAATATTAGAAAATAATACAATTAAAAATAAAACTATTTGTTCCATTAATTCTTTCGATATTAACGAAGACAATAGTCGCCCTGCTTTGAATTTTCCCGGTATAATAATGGCGCGAGTATTATTTAAACAATTTTTATAAGAGTTTGATTACCATAAAACACGTTAAATTATAATTACTTTCAAACAATAAGTAACATTACACAATAAAATTTAATTATATAATTATTCAGTAATGTAATAATTTATTCGTGGCTTGAGTGTCCCTACACCAAAAACGCAATGACGAAAAAATTTATCGAAAAAAAAAAAAAACTAATAACAATAACATGAATATCGAATCTATACCTGGTAATTCTTCAACGATTCCGTGGTAGGTTCTTCATAAATAAATGTGATTTCTTCGTATATTTTTTCAGACAAATTGGAATTTTCTTTAGTCTTCTTCTTTGGCGAAGGCGTTAAACAATTACTCGAGTTCAGAACAACGCGTACTATTTTACTGATGAACGGCATGAGGAAATGATCAGACATGTGTTCCGTATTTGTTAGATAAACGATCTGTACTACACTACATTACACAACACTATGTATGTACGATGTCGGTAGTCGAAGGTGAACTGATCGCACAAAAGCGAAATAAGAAGACTGAAGTAGAATAAGAGAGAAAAGTACGAGTTAATTCGAACGTGCAAAGACGTGTTTTGACGTGTCTGAACTTGTACGAGTGATAGATACTTGCGTGTATAACTATATATATATATTTACATATCATATAACATTATATATATGTATATGTTTCCCTTCATGAAAGGGAGATCTTCAGGTTTTTTGATATTTGTACTAACTTCATTCAATTCAAAAAGGAATTCAAACGGTTAAATTAAAAAGATTTTTGATTTTTCTCTTTATAAGTTAAATAATTATTATATTTTGATATAATGTTAAAAAATTAAATATTATTTATTAAAAAAATTAAAAATTTATATTTTTAAAAATGCTACATAATAAATCATTTTTATTTCGAGATCTTGATTCGTATCATTAAATATAACAGATATCACATAATTTGATTTTAAGAAGACAAAAACAAGTATTATAAAATTACTTGGTCTTAATTATTAAGATCTACAAATTATCTTAATTATTAATAAAGTTCAAATCTCTATTTATTAATGCAAGATTCAAAAACAAACGGTACATTTTTGTACCATATAAATTCGATATAATTTATTGGAATAAAAAGTGAGATTTCTCCAGCTTTCTGAAAGTCATTGATCTCGTTTCAAGGGAATCATTTCGATATAATTGACTTACTTTCAATAAGCAACTCGCAAAGGAGGCTTGATCGAAAGAAATAATCGTAGGAACGAGGGAAGCAATCAATCACGATTTCTCTACGATCAATCCATAAGAATCAGAAAAAAAATTAGATATAGAAAAGATTCCTTATCATCGTTTCTCTATCTTCTTTTAGCATACTCGTTCTATATTGTTAACCTTCGTAGTAGTAACTTGGCTCATAAATTCTATGGCAGCCTTTTACGCGAAAGTATTTGCTCGATGCGTGCTGCGTATCTTCAACAAGTCGATGTAACGAGATAGATTGAAACAAAACAATGAAGATCATCCTAAAGTAACGAGACTTCTTTCTTCTTTAGATCAAATTTTACGAGCGTGACTACGAAATAATTGTAGTTAACTATATACTTAAGTACGTATGTATGATGTACAATATATGTATGTATATTTGTTAAGTGCACGTATGCATGTATTAGGTTTAAAAGAAAGAAATAGAGAGAGAGAGAGAGAGAGAGAGAGAGAGAGAGAAAAAGAGAGAAGAAGAAGAGAAAAAAGATAGATAAAAGATCTATGGGAAATGGAAATTGTGAAATCGTTATGGCATACCGAAGATGTACGATTTCCTTTCGTTTACAAAGCGATCTCCTTTTCCATTCTTTTTATGGAAGGTCACTATTCCTTCTAGAATATATGTAAGTATGTATTACATAGTTATCTATGTCGTACAGTGTGTATATGTACTTTCTTTTATTTTATCTTATGTTAGATATTAAATACTAACCCGACCTCAAGATTATTTTAAAGGTAACTTGGATCAGGAATCACTATACTATTTTATATAGAGAATACTTATATACTTATTTTATACGTGAGATTATTTTTCTTTTATGTAGCTTTCCTTCTTTTTAAACGTGTAATTCACATGTATCTGCACGTTCAATCGCAATCCTCGACGACAGGGTATCCTCCCTCCTCATAACCCCTTCACTGTTTTTTCTTTTTTTCAACTGAAACTACGCGATGCTGTTTTAACAATGCATTAATAAGTTTTATAATGATAAAAAATAAATAAATGAATAGTCTTGTTCAATATATCGGTATTCGAAAATTTTGATAATGATGATGATGATGATGATGATGATAATAATAATCAATTATATTACTAACAAAATGATTATAATATATTAGGTCGTCTCAAAAGTATTTTATTTGAAATATTTTTTTAAGTGAAATATAATAAAATAGAAAAAATGCGTGTAAAAGTTATTAAAACTTTACAGACCGCTAGAATTTCAACAGCATACTCACGTCCGATCAGCCATTCAGCCGCAGATTCTACTAACAGATTCTAATAACAAATTACTGTTCACATAATAATAATGACTGTTCATCGCCATGTCAACTGATTAATAAGCTATCGGTCGGCGACAAAAAGTTGATTAATAGGCTTTTGTTCAGTAAGCGTTGGCGACAAAAAGCCAAAAAAAGTGTCGGTAAAGTGTTAAGAAAAAGTAAGAAACTTTCTGGACGGCCTAATGCGACAAAATAATGGAATATAAATATTGAAAAAAAATGATTAATCATTAAATATTGTTTGAATAATATGAAAAATAATAAATAGTTTAAATCGTTCGTAGCTCGATGGTGATTATCTGCGTTCCTTTCATTGGATTTTCTTGTTTGCACGAGACGTTTCTCAAGTATCTTGCCGAGATGTAAGAAATGCAATTTGCGGAACGCCGCTCGAACCTTTCCACGCTGCGTAAGAAAAACTTCGTTGGTCGTTAAAGAATAAAGGCAGAGCTCGTTCTGGATTAACGAAGAATGTTATCCTCCTTTCGCAAGTTTTTCTTTTTCATCTAGTCATCCAGATTTCTAATTCTATTTAAACGATTGAGGCCTTGACAGGTTGTACAATCGATGAGACTTGGATAATTTATTATTATTTTTTTTTTTTTAATTTTCGTATAGGGTAGAACAATTAAACGAATAAAATGTTTCTCTTTTGATTGCTTATATTAAGAAAAAAAATTTAGATAAATTATTTTTAAATCATCTTTTCTATTTATATTTTTTTCCCAACTATCACGTCTTATTCATTTAAAATGTTATTTATAAATATATTCTAATTTTATTATTTGATGAGAATAATTATTGTAAACAAACAGAAAAGAAAAATGTTTAAAATAAAATAAGAACGTGTCTGATTTTGAAAAGTGACATCGAAGAAGAAAGGTGATACAGAAAGCTTTTTCTCGATCGTTACGATGATATCGATAAAATTGATCTACTTTTTCCACGATGACAGTAAAGTCATTCATGCTAAGACGAGATATGATAAATCGTAGATAAGAAATCTGATAATTTATTTGCGACTATCACAGAATGATGCGTCTACATTTGAGCCAGATAGAGAAAAAAAAATAGAAAAAGAGAGAGATAATGACTAATGTGTAATAATGTGATAACAGGAAAAAAACCATATAAAAAATAGATCAAGTGTATTTTTTCAAGCGAAAAAAGTACGTCGAAAAATAATACGAACATTCATGATTCATCTTTCGATCAAAACAAAATATAATTAACGTTTGCTCCAAGTTATCTAATTAATCACGTTAAGTTTAATCATTCATTAACATCAAATTCATAAGTAAATATTTATTGCGAAGTCTATTAATCGAATGGACATGGATGGTAGCACTCACATACATCCCTTTTAAATTCTCTAAATTCAATGTTAATGACTATGCAACAACGCGTTGGAAATTCAAATAACGTTATCATCCTATCTCATTTTATTTGAAACAGGAAACGAATTCCTAGAACAGACCACGAACTCAGTTAGCTCAACGATAAGTTATGAATCTATTGTATTCCTAAATTGAAAATACAAAATATGAGAATCTCTTGAACCATTTTAGAATTCGTGTAATAATATTAGAATTATTTAAAGTTCAATAAAAAGAAATTACTTTTAATATTTTTATAACATAAAGAAATTTATTTTAGAATAATAATAAAACGAATAATTAGATAAAGAGAACTATTATCATTTTAATCTTTCATTCTATTCCAAAGAATCTTATTTTTACAATTTCATTAATCATCGATTTAAAAATCTTTTTATCAATTTTTTATTATTTTATTCTTATCTGTCTGTGTATGTGTGAGACTTACGGATCTTAACAGCAGCGATCATACATGTATACACATACATATATACGTATGTGTCACGTCTTCGCACTAAAAATCTTTATCCCTTCTCCTATCACGTGGAATGAAGTGAAAGAGAAAAAACGATGGCCACCATCGATAAATATTTGAGAAAGAAAGAAGTTTTCCCATGGTGGAAGGAAGGCGTTCAAGTTCGAGGGTGCGTTTCCCGTCAGCCGTAAAAATTTTGTCGTCGTATGTGTGTGTTTACTTAACTAATTCATAATATTTGAAACGACAAACTGTCGACTAAACGAACGACATTACCTTTCTTTTTTTAACAAAAACAAATTGACGCCTTAATTGGAAATTTTTTTTCGATTATTGATGAATTTATGGTGAGCTGAAGAAAAAAAGAACATATTTTTCACTGAAATTTGATGGGTAAGAGTTTCCATTACGTAAGATTAACGTATAAGGTCAGTATTAGTTTTTTTTTCCTTCGTCAACGTCCTAATTCTTAAAAAAGAAAAGAAAGGGAAGGGGAAATAGAATATCCAGGAAGCGGGCAAAGAGATGAAAAGTTGTATGCCTGGTAACGTAGAACGAGAATGAACGAGTCACTTGAGTTACGAATTTAATTAAAGATGTGCAAGAGAAAGAGACGGGAGGGGGAGAATAGAAAGAGAAGGGGAGAAAACTTTTGGTGTTCTAACTTTATTCTCTTGATATCCATGAGAATTTCTTCGAAGTTATAATTGAAGTGAAGAAGCTTAGTTGCTCATTTCAGATGACAAAAATATTCTTTAACGTTTCAATTTAATTATTCCATTTAGTAATGTCTTTTGTCAACGATTACGTTATCACGATGAAGGAGAAGAAGAAGAAGAAAAAAAAAAGGATAGAGGTATCGATGATCATCAAACACAATTAATAACATTTTCAAGAAATACATTCGAAGAGAAGAAATAATATAATATAAAGGAACTCTTTTGAATTTACATGTTATATAAATCTTTTCGTTTAGTATTCACAGATAAGAGTCACTTTGTCGGTATATACTACGCGCTATGATAAAGATTTTGTATCTTACTCTTCTCGTGAAGTGCAACAGACAGACTGGTCAGATAAGGACCAATGAATATATTATATCCTGTCCTACGTGTATATACGATTTTAAGTTTACTGTAATTTACTATAATGAAACTGAAAATGGAATTTGTAAAGCGTTTTACTTTGCGTAAATTTTTCAACCAACAAAATACAAAGTTTTAAATGAAATATCCGATATTATCATTATATTATAAAAGGGTGTCTTATTTTAAAAAGAGTACATCTAAATATTTCTCTCGGATTAATTAATATGGAAAAGTGTTATAAGACAAAATTGCATTGTTCGAGAGAAAAAGAAAATTTAGTTATATGAAAAGATTAATACGATAAAAGGATTTATTTTGTATCAATAATTTTCTTTTCTTATTTAAATCCAATTAACGATGATTCATAAAAAACTCTAAACGATAACGATGCACTATTTTTTATTCAAAGTAATCTCGAAATAAAAAAAGGAATATTCTTCTATCTCCAAGAAAAAAAAAAGTAACTTTGAGAACACAAAATGTTCATTTATCATTGTTATTACTTCTTTCGAACTTTGCAATTTTCTTCTGTATAATTTATTCATTGTCAGATTAATTATTGTGTTTTGTTTTAAAGGCACATCCTGTATATAATCCAAGTAATGTTGTGAGTATCAGCAACATCTTATACACATTTTAATCATGTGAGTTAACAGTAACGAATATATACATATATATGCATATGCATATATTATATTTTTATATAATATACATAGATAATATATATATATATATATATATATATATATATATACATATATTTTTTATATATAAAATATACATAATATATATATATATATATATATATATATATATATATATATATGTAGAACTTGGTCTGTGAAATGTAGCACGATGTACGACATCTACGGATAAGAGCATAATTTCCTATAGTTATTCTCTTTCTCTCTCTAAATTCGTTATGGCCTCTTTATTGCGATAACGGTACACACCTTCTCGGTCGTACGCGTATGCGGTAGCCTGCAGCAAAGATCGTTTATGTTTCCAGGTAAAGCATCTTATACAAGTAATAGCGTGCTCGAGTCCATGGAAATGAAGAAGAACTCGAAAGTTGCTGATTTATGATACGAGCGAAACAAGAGGATTCTACGTCGATTCGTTTTACTTCAACTATACGGTCACTAAACTCACTTAACTATACTCTTTTAAATAATAAAATTCGGTAAAAGCGTTGAAATGCGTTCGTGCTAATGAAAATGAGCCGAAGCAGAAACACGTGGAATACCACAAAGCAACGGGCAAAAATTTATCTCTTCGTGTTCTTTCCTCTACTCGCACATAATCACGCTAATTGCATTAGATATTATTATTATAAAACTTATATTTTGACCTATGTGTGATTAATTATAGAAAATATAAATATATTTAACCTTTTAATGGATATAGAGATTATAAATAAACTGTAACGTAATGTACTTACTTAAATATATATATTTTGCAATAAAAATTCGAATAATGTTTAGTTTACTTCTTTTTTTAATTTTTGTAAATAAAAATTAAATCATATATTAATATATATATGTGCATACTTTCTTTTTTTTGTTTACAATTAAAATCAATTCTACTTTGCATTGGTGCTGCAAGATAGAAATAGGATGTGTGTGAAAGGAAAAAAGAAATGAAATGAAATTATTACAAAACGTTGTATGTAATATATCAATTATCAGAGTCAAGTCGATAATACTCGTTTATTTAGTTAGTTTGAACATGGTTTTGTTTGACTTTCAATGTGGACATGTAAGATAGATAGATAGAGATAAAGAGAGAGAGAGAGAGAAAGAGGGAATAGTAGTGCGGCATGTTCATTCAATGCTGAACGTAGGAGTTTCTAGACGAAAGTTAGACTAAACAAAGGAGTTAGGTCAGATTTTAACACGACCATAAGCGAACATTACAGATGCCTATTCCACTCGCTTTGAGTGAGTATGAGACCGGTTCGAGGGTTAGAATAGAGAGCTCGATATCTTTTATCCCTTTCCCTCTTTTTTTATTTTATTTAAGCGTGTAATACGCAACCATAGTGTAATAGTTTCCAGTTACGAGGTTTCATGCTATACACGACTTGCCCTTCGATGCCACTTTTGCACATATATACACACACATATATCATGACTTACGTATACGTATATATATATATATATTAAGTAAAAGACGTATTCTTAACTAGTGTCTAGAAACCGCCATAACGTGTATTAAATGCAACCGGCTTTCGTAATATCTTCGTACCCGAGGCCCGATATTATACCGTGGATCCTAATGGAAAAGTCCTTGTCCCATGAAATATCGTCTACCTTTTTCTACTTTTTCTTTGACATTATTTTTTTTGTTCTTTTTTTGTTTTTTTGTTTTTTTTTAAATAATCTTTTTTCAGTATCTTTTCATCATACGTCGTAAGACGAGTTTACATTCGCTTCGTTTGATTTTCAACGAAAAGTTCTTTTTCTTTTCTTTCTGCAATCATCTCGTCGTTTTCTTTTCCCCTCTTATATTCATGGTATGTCGTAAGTCAGGATGAAAGTATTAAAATGCTTCGAGTTATCGCTTACGAGTGTGCTAACGTCTAACGATTCACGACTTGGACTACGAATAAGAACATAATAATATTGAGTGACATTATAGACTGATGCCTGAGTGTATTTATATGTATGTGTGTATGCACGTATATATGGCAAACAATAAATGAATATTTTTTCTTCATTTATTTTTCCAAATGTTGTTTTAATGTTAAATATAATATAATACGTAAGATTTTTTGTCAACAAAGTATCAATTAAAATGGTTTGAGAGATAAGGTTACAGTAGTATAATTATTTCTACCAGTTTATTCTAAATAGCGTTTTAAACATTTAAAATTTAATATGCTTCAATACAAAAAAATTTAATTCATTCATTATCTCGAGTTACATACGTGGGTGGGTTAAAAAGTTGTGAACCTAACATAAGAAAAATTTACTTTCGGTCAAACACACTCACTGCTGAGAATCAAAACTTTTAAACTCATTCTCGTATATATGGCGTTGTTAAGCGGTCATTTTAATTTGATATATATAATTTATAAAACAAATAATTTATCTATAGTCCAAGTATTATGTATACGTGATAATTATACATATATAATAGAATAATATTTGTTGACTTATTATTTAGAGAGTATATATTATATTTATACAAATTAATATTTACGACATATTGTGTAAACCTACAAGTTTTAATTTAACTAGACCATGAAAACGATTGCGTTCAAGAACTAAGAAACGTTAAATGAACGAAATGAGGGAAAAGAAGATAAATAATTGGGGAGGAAAACAAAATAAGGGGGTGATAAACGAGCACCGTGGTTAAGAAAGTTTCGCACGATAAATCTCTTCTTGCATTTCCAGAGAGTTAGCTTGGACGATTCGGTAAGGACCCTTCGTCGCTTTTATGATCCTACAAATCTTTCTTTTTTCCCGTTCGTTTCTTTGTTTTCTCTGTCCTTCGGTCATTGGTGTTTCCACTCCCTTTTAGAAACTTCTAGTATATAAGTACTTACATGACGTGAGAAGATACTTTCATAAATTGGCATGAAAAAAAAAAAAGAAACGAGTGAGTAGTAGCAAAGTTCGATCCTTGTAATTCTGAACAAGGAGGGTTGCTTTTCTCTGTAATACTTAAAAGATTTATGCTGCACGCGTCACTTCAATCGGTGATTCTTAATTAAAAGCTTTTCAATTAAATTCGGACCGACAGATGTGGGATCGGAATACGAAACGGATTGTTAGCATACTCATTAATGAATGAATCGTTAAGTGAAGAAGTGCTTGAACTATTCGTAAAAAAAAAGAGAAAGAAAAGAAAATAATAAACGAATGAAATATTATTTCGTTTTATTTAATTAATATAGCGCGGTATCGAATACAAATTAAAAAAGAAATCAATCGTTTATATATAAAATGTCATTTCTTTTTTTTCATGTTTTTATATTCACATTATTTGTCATGATTTTTTTATAAGCACTCTATAAATATTCTCATGTTTTATTAATCGATAATAAATATAATATGTGTTGCTTTAAACCAATGCTCTCTTTTTTTCTCTTCTTCAAATATCTAATAACTGTTTCATCTGCATTTACTCTTTCCATAATTTTTTTTCTTTTTTGTAAGAGAAATAATGAGAGAATGTATGCCAATCAAATATAAATACGTAACACGATGGCCTGGTGTAGGATAATTGAACATATGTGTACATATCTCTCTTTCTTTCTATATCTCCCTATTTCAACCCTTTCGATTTCATTTAAAGCTGTTAAGTTTCTTTGTTCATACGAGTGGTTGACTTTGTCAAGTAGCCCGACCGTTTTCCTATTGTTTTCCATGAGGTTGGTCGTTAGAGGAGGGTCGTGATCGTTTTATGAACCATTATAAGAGGACGATTATGATGATGACGAGCTTTACTGCTTGTCGAAACTCTCTTATAAACCCTTTCGTTGTACCGCGAAGAGTTTGGTTGCTCGTGTAATTAAACGATTAGAGAAAATGTGAAACGTTACGAAAGAATGTTGAGAGTTAGGTAATCTTGGTCTGCGTTACGCTTCGCTTGCACGCTTTCAATGGATCTTAAGTGTTCTTTGTTGTCCTATTGTCTAAGAAATCTAGAAGGAATTGGATATTTTTATGATTTTATGTTGGTGGTTGTTTGGCGCGTTACATAAAAGTAAAGAGAAAAAAGTTATTATAAAATAAATTTTATTACGAAAGGATGTTAGAATAAAGAATGAAATTCGTTTGATGTTTAACAATGAGAAAAAGAAATAGTGAAAGTTATTTAATTGTAAGACACGTGTAATTAAAAACTTTAGAGTAATATACACGGTGTTTTAGTTTGCATAAACTTCTTGTTTTAGTTCCCCCAAAAATAAAAATTTATTGGTATGAAGTTAAGTGATTTAGGTGGCCAAGCTATTGTTTACAAAAGAATACGCAGAATCGCTAAACATCATCTTTAAGCACTACATTTAGACAGTTTTACAATTTATTTTTAAATAAAGCTTTAAATGATCGATGTTTATATAATATTTTTTTCTTATTTTTGTGCGTAAAATACGGTCACAAAGCTTGTACGATGAAACCTCAGGCACTCTGTATATTTAATTGGTCTACAAGTTAATAGCTTGTTTGTTAATTACTTTTACACATACAATATTTTGTATTTTATGTTTGGTTACATAATTATATTCTTTTAGAACAACTAAATATATGTTACAATATATATGATTTATATAAAAATAATACAATTTATAATGAAATACGTACTACTACATATAAGAAAATCATATAATCAAGATTCCATTCTTTCTACGTTTCCGATTAAGGTCACTTTTCCAATCAGTGAGAAATTTCCAATCGTTCATCTTCGTCTAAACGCATAAAGATTAGTGGTAACGTGTAAGTTGAAAATAACTGTAAACAACAACCGCAAAGATCAGGGTCGTAGTTAACTGGCTCCCTCACGAAGGACGTTTTTACGTTCACAAAGTAGGTGTTCTGTTCTTTGGTAAAGAGAGATCGTGGTTGGTTGAAGAAGTCGAAGAAGAAGAAGAAGAAGAAGAAGAAGAAAAGGAGAATAAAAAGAAAAAGAAAAAGGAGGTGGAAGATGGGGAGAGTGAGGATGAAGCTCGTAAAACGGAGATGTAACGTGACTGACGCCTTTGTGCGTTCCGTTGTGTTTCCTTCGGACAGGCCGACACACCGTGTATCCCGGAGTGCAGCGTACGGTGCAATGCGTATGCTCGTACATACGTCATGCTCGCGTTTATTTCGAGAGAGAGAAGATCGAGAGGCTGGACCCATGCCGTGGCTTATCTTTAAGCTTCCCTCACAATTGTATGTCTTGATTTTCAAATCTTTTCATATAAAACATTTGTACGAGTAATTATGACACTGGATCTTACAATAAAATAATTGGAGATATGTTGTGTGTGGATTTAATAATTTATTTTATATATTACAATTGTATATATGTTAATTAAAATAAATCATAAAATCAATTGCATTTCAATTTTTCGAATTAGTCCTCTTAATTATTATTATCGGCACATTTATTTCAGCTACTTCAACTACTACATTTTAATAAAGTTAAGAAATTTATAATTATAAAATAGTATTAATAAAGATAAAAATTGTGGTTATTAGAAATTCTTTTGATATAACGAGCAATTATAAAAATGGTCTATAAAATATTGTTAGGTGGTATTAAGTAAATTACTTATGTAAATTGGATATAATAATTATTTCCTCGTTTACGTGTGTTGATTAAAGAAGAACAAAAAAAAGGAAGTTTCCTCGCAAATAAGTCGATGATTCACGCTCAACTTCTCCGATTAATTCCACGATTATTATTTTTTTCAAATTAGAACTATTATTACATTTAATATTACGCAATATTTTACTAAGATGTTGTGTGTATGTGTGTAAGGAAGAGAGAAAGGGAGAGAGAGAGAGAGAAATAAATTCGTACGCAAAGAAGATACTCGCCAGATCGAATTTGAAATGCAGAAGCTCTTGAAACGTTCTCGATTCAAGGCGAATGATTACGTATGGATAGAGATGACACGATAACGATGAAATAATTTTTCGATTTAAATGCCTCGTATCATCGCTCTAACGAATGTTTTTTTATTCTCGAAACCATTTTACATTGATGTATGTAATTTATTAATCTATACATAAATATATTAGATCGTTTCAAAAGTTTCAAGTTGTTTTTTTAGTAAGTCTTACACGTATAATATTTTTTATTTTAGGATTATATACACTATATTATTTTTTATAATATTAATTTGACTCAAATATAAACAACAAAACCCCCAAAAAAAAGACAAAAATATTGTAAACGTAAAATTGATTAAAATTAAAAGCAAGAAATTTATGAGACGATCTAATTACACAAAAACTTTGTTAGTTTTCTTTGAGCATAATAAAGATGTTATCTTTCGACGGCTTTCAACTTTTATAATAATATTGATCGATATATCGAGAGAGGAAAGTTATCAACTATCGGGAAAGTTGGAACGACGGGGGGGGGGTAGAATACGTAAATTTTCGTTAGACGATGTTTCCGCAAAGCAAGATAACGCACGAGTTGTTATTAGTCGTGGGCTCTGTGAAGTTAGCTTTAAGTTCGCCGTAAGTATACGACGGTGTAAGTCGAATATGCACTTTTTAACGGTCAAACTGTAAATACGCTTCCGTGCAAGAGAACGGATACGCTTGGTAGTCCTCGTTATTTGCAAAAGCTCGTCGAAATATTACCAACGTTTCGAACAGAAGAGAACTACGCTCGTAAAAAGGCAATCGTTTTCTAAGATCTATGCCGACTAGAAATGAAGAAAGAAAGAAAGAAAGAAAGAAAAATATTTCTTTTTCTTCTTTTCTCTTGTGTTTCTTTATTTATTTATTTCTTTCTTTAACTCTTTTAAAGTTAAAATCGTTCGAGGAATCGTTGAAATGCTAATTTGTTATGCGAAATATTCTTCTTAAATTTAGATCTACCTGTGACGTCTTATCTTCGACCTCCCAAATGCTTTCCCCTCGCACGCAGATGTTCATGTTGCGGAAGAGAGAAAGAGAGAGAAAAAACATGAACGTGTACGTAAACGAGAACGAGAACGAGAACGAACTTACATTAGAAACGTTCCGGAATTTACATCGTTTTTGGTCCTTGACACAACGGGTCTCTTTCATTTCGTAAATCTTACAAAGATATCCTATCTCACCGGTTAGGCTCTTTACGAATAACTAAAAGTTCTCATCTGTTGATTCGTTTTGAGTTTCTTTTCTATGAATGTGTAGCATCCATTCGTTTCTCGCTATTTCGAGCGAGCATATATGTATTTACATAGTTGTAGATAAAAATGATATGTAATGGGTACATAGAAAAATGGAGAAAGAGAGAGAAAGAGGAGAGTTCCACAGTTATACATTTTTATATATTTAAAATTACTTTTTATAAATATTATTATAAAATATAATTGTTTTATTAAAATATATTATGTAATAATTATGTGTATTATCAAAATTATAAATATATATGTGTTAAAAAAATAGTATTTAAAAATAAAATGTATAATACTTTGTGAAAATTATTATTTATTTAGAAATAGCGAATTTTAAATTAAAACTAATATGAACATGGGGGTATGGTAGAGGGAGGGGAAAGTAAAGAGAAAGAAATTTTCCAATAAGATAAAATATATGATTAAAATTGAAAGTTCTATTATTTTAGAAAATATAATACTGGTTAATATCTCTAGAGAATAAATGTTAAAATCAGATTTTCTTTAAAAAAAACTATCGGCTTCTAGAGGATGGTAATTCGATCGTTTACTGCAAGCAGGGACAACCCTTGTTCACGAAGAAGCTCCGTTCTGCATCTACCATTCTGTCGAAATACCGCAAAAAACTCAACTCGGTTATCGTGCCAAACACCTGCCGTTCAATGTTTTTGTGGACACCGAAGCCTAGACCTGATTGCCAATATCTACTCTCTACTATATTTATTCGTATACGATATAAACTTTTTCAAAAATTTATTAAAATCACCGATATTTTGTTATGCCTTTCAAATAAAATCTCGTTAATAACTATACATTTATTAAATGATTTTTCATTTCTTTTAAAAGTTTAAAAAATATTCTTTTACACAATTATAAAATAAAAAGAATAATATATTGACCCCTATTCGATTGTTATATAAATTAATGTGCTAAATCATATAATTTTATTTTCTATGAAAACAAAAGTTAAATGAATATGCGAATAGAAAATAAAGATATAGAAATTTTTTACAAACAAACACATGAGTAATGCACTTTAATGAGCAGCCTCGTATTCCTTACGGCTTCGTCGATGCGTATATCCGTGAAATATCGAGAATGAATTCCAAAATGGCTGAACACGAGTGATAATTTTGCGTCTAAACGGATTCACTTATGTTTGGCTTTACCCAAATAAATAAATAAATAAATGAATGAAGAAATAAATACATATATACATAAATATACATAATTACATGGAAAAGGAAAAAGTGATTAAAAGGTGACAATGAAAAAGGAGATTTGTGGTTAATGTAAAAAGTATAGTCTCATGCAAGTAAGAAAGGGACGAAGAAAATACAGAAAAAGAAAGAGAGAGAGAGAGAGGATCGTTATGCAACGTAGCTGTTTCTATTTCTCGGTAAATCATTAGCATACTGTTCTGTTTTCACTTAGGGCGTGTCTCTAACGACGAGCGTGCAATGAAAAAGAAAAGGATAGATGAATTGATAGAAAAAGAAAGAGAAAAAGAGAGAGAAAGGGAGGGAGGGAGGAAAAGAGAGAGAGAGAGAGAAAAAAAGATGGATGTTGAGTCGCTCAAGTGTATCGAAGAAAGACATTAGAAATAGAGAAACCAATGGATAGATAAATAGAAGAAGAAGAATAAGAAGAAAAAGAAAGAGATAGGAGTTTGAGCTCGTCGCTACTGTTTCTATACACTTCTCAAGACCCAAGTGCACGCACGTTCTTCTGGCAAAACAAGAAACTGAACGGAACGACGTGCATTTAGCACAAATGACGATGAGGTTTGCCATGATAGCTGATCTAAGTAAGTACGTATATGCAGCTCTACAACAAAGATTGCTTTCGAATTGCAAAGTAATGTTGGGACGACACGCTCCCTGACAACCCTGAGACAATCTTTCTCGATATTACGCATATTGTTCGCTTATATATTCTTGATAAGTTCAAAGAAGTTCAAAGAATAGTATATACGTGGGCGAGTTGAAAAGTCTTCACAGCTTAAAATAGAAATAATTTCTTTTCGGTCAAACTCACTCTTATTTCTTGACTTACATTAATCTCGAAACTTTTAGAAAAGAACAAGCTTCAAACTTTTCAAACAATCCATGTATAATTTTTGCATCTTCGAAGATAAGAATATCATTTCGAAGGCTGTCAATATTTAACTTACTCATTGACAATTAATATCTTTTTTAATGATTATTATTATTATCACTTGATGATCTATAATGTATATACATATATATCACTTTTTTATCTTTTTCATTCTTAATGAATTAAGATTGAAATTTGTTTACTTACAGATTGGTAAATACATTTTTACGAAAACAGGTGGCTCAAGAAAAAAACAATTGTCAATTCAAACAAAACTTGTCAATTCTATAAAATGTGAACGCGATGATAGAGAAGTAATATTAAGAAAAAAAATAAAAAGAAATTGTCTTATTAGTAAGATTAATTACATTTACATTATTAGTCAGTAATATTAAGTCGATTGTCCTTTGATAGTCGTAGTAATTAAATTTAATTCCTTTTTATAGTATGCTCTTCCTCTTACGAATATTAAATTGAAATGAAAACAAAAAATATCTAAGATAATTAAAAAGAATAATTATTATTAATATATATGAGTTTCAAAGGGAAATTAAAGACAGTTAATAAATTTGATGAACAATTTATTATGACCTTGTTGCATAATAAATTGTTCATCAAATTTATTAACTGTCTTTAATTTCCCTTTGAAACTCATATATATTAATATACTGTTGGGACAAGAATATTGATAATTAAATTATTATTAATAATTCGATTCTTTTTATGAGGTAAAATTCAAGTGTTTGTAAGATTTATTTATCTATAAAGTAAAAAATGAAAATACCACAATCATGATTACTCCGATCGATTAATTTCTTTGCTAACGAAATACGATACATTAGAGCATTGACCCTCTTCCTCCTTCTACTCCACCTCCACCTCAACCTCCTCCACCTTCTCCTTCACGATGGAAATCGAGAATCGTGAGGAGTACTTGGCATCCGTCCACGAGTACGAGAGGTCGATGCACACGCTCCCTTTTCTACACCTTTTTCTTTTTCTCCAGTGGAAATACATCGTGCCTTTGGATTTATGCGTTAGAGACCCCGACGCGTATAATGCGCACTACACCAAGAGAATTTCCCTTTAATGCCTACCGATAGCTACCCTCCTTCCTCCTTATGATAATTTCTCTTTACAAGTCGGTATTCATCGTAGGCGTGCAGGCGCCACGATTTTCTCTTTACCGTCGAACTATGTCTTATAATCTAATGTGAATTATAAACGAATTTTTATTCGAGTTCACTCGATCGGGATTGTAAAAATGTAAATAGTTATGCATACTCATTTCAAAAACATATTCTATTTATATGTACATATAATTATAATTTATAAATAATAAATATCTAAATATCGATATAAATAATTTGGAATAAATAGGATACGTAGGTGGGTTGAAAAGTTTTAAATTTTACGTTAGAAACAATTTTTTTTTCGACTAAGCTCATTTTTATTAAGAAACAAATTTTAAACCTTTTATTTTTTTGTATTGAGCGTAGGCAAGAGTGTGAAAAATTCTCAAAATTAGAAAAAAAAAAAAAAAATAGAAGTTACTCTCTGCTCGCGCTCGGAACAATTTCACAAAATCTTTAAATTTATCAAAGTTTTTTTTACGAATTTAAAAAAGAAATTCTTTTGTAACGAGAAGGGGGTCATTTTAAAAAAGTAACCTACTTGGTACGGAATACCTCTCTCACATGCATATATATTTTTTATAATATATATAATAAATACTATTAAAACTTATACATATATGAATTATAAATTATAACAAAGAAATTCATGACTTGTCAATAAAAAATTGTTTAAGAAATAATGAAATATTGAAGCCAAAAAATAATATATAAATATATATATTATATAATAACTAATAAGTATCTTTTTTTTTTGCTAGGAAGAAATTAAAAACTTTCGGAGACATGAAATGCCAAGTCTCTTTAACGGAACTATAATCAATGTAACCTAAAATTTTATCGCTTATCTCTCATATCAACACTCGAAAATAAAACTCTCTTGGATTATACATATACATATATATATATTTTTTCTTCTTTCCCCGACTGGTATCATTATCGCGACGTGTGTTTTTGATCGATCCGTCTTCGGATACGTACGTTTTATCTATGACGAATATTTACGGGCAAATAGCGTAATTTAAAAGACGTCGATAATAATAAACGTTGGCCACCGTAATATTATGCTTCGCTTTGAGCCGAGCAATTAGGCGAGATTTCTTCGAGAGAGCGACATCGTAAATCGTGAATTCTCATCGCTGCTATTTCAAACGTTATTACGCTCTTCTCCGCATCGTTTCCGCGACTAACTCGTCACTAATACATATACATATACATATTAATATATATATATATATAAGTGTATACGTGTGTATATTTCTTTTTTCTAATCCTATCTTCTCTCTTAAAGAAACACGAGACTGGTTTAGTCCGTGTGCCGGTGACAGGAAACGGATGAGATTAAATGCAGAAGTAAATAAACGTTGAATTATCCTGTCTTCTGTTTTCTATCTCTTTCTTTTAATCTCTATCTCTTTGTAAAAAATAATTTTTGTTCTGAATTTTTACATAAATAACGGTCATTTTATTTTTTTGTAAATTAGGTTTTTTATAAGCGAGGTAAAAAAGTCTAAAATAATTGAATAATTATTCTGTCTTCTATTTTGTGTAAATCTGTTTTTTTTTATTTCTATTTTCAATAATAATTACCTTTGTTTTTCTATTTTCACATATTTAAATTTTGACCATATTTTTTGTTTATTTAATAAAATCGATTAAATGCGAGAGAAAATAAACGACGAATCATCTTATCTTCTATTTCTCTTTCTCTCTTTCTTTTTTTATTAATTATTTTAAATTTGAATCTATATATATATAAATTTGTATCATCGCTCGTTAATATTTTAATTTTTTTTTTTAAATTCGTAGAAATGAAATTTAAGTAATTGAATATTTTTACATATGTAAGTATATATAAATTTTGATTAATCAAACGAATGTTATTTTGTTTTGTTTTATTTACTATTGGGTGAGGTACCGAAGAAAGGCAAATGGCAAATGTGTGAAAAGCAGAAATTTTATCGCTCGTCCAAATCCAATGGACCATTGGCACGCTCAAAAGGAATAAACAGGAAATTAGATGAATGTAGGACGCGCGCATGTTATTCCTTGTAAGTTGCGAGCATTCGTAATTTACGATTATACAATATGTTATACGTAACAACTTATGGATAATATAACGTATTATACGAAAGTTCAAAGTCCGAGGATTTTCAGACAGGAAAAGAAAGAAAAAAAAAAAGAAAAGAAAGAGAGAGAGAGAGAGAGAGAGAGAGATTCTATGACGATAATTATCTACTTTTTTGATGTCATAAATATTTTTTTTATACTCTTACAATTAACCAATCGTTCATAAAATTTCTTCTATTAGATCTCGTAGTTTTTTTCTAATGACTAAAAATAGAAAAAATGTACTGGAAAAAAATGTTAGAATAAAAATCAGAATGTGTAGAAATTTAGGAAGTACAAATTTGTCAAATACACCGCAGCGAATTGTTTTTCAACCAATCGAAGATTTTAAGTTCTCGTCATATATATACATATGCATGTATCATAGGTATGTAGTTGTATGTAGTTTGTACATAGTTTCTTCGACAGAGTTGGTCGAAGCCAACGAAAGCACGAGCAACGTGGCATGAACGATCCACGAAGCGTATCGGAACGTACCCGGCTTCATGTAAGTTTTCTTATTCGAAATTGAAGGGTTTCCTATCGAAAGCTTAGGGGCCCCTTTACGATGACTTGATTATAAGAGAAAATGAATGCGTCGGGAAAAATAGAAATAATTATGATGCCTCGCCACGTTCATGAATGATACTACTGATTGTGAGAGAAAAATAATGAGGATAAATAAGAAAAAATAAATACCTAGAAAGAAAGAAAGAAAGACAGAGGAAAAAAGAAAAAGAAGAACAAATAGAAAGAAAATAGAATGAGAGAGAGAGAGAGAGAGAGAGAGAGAGAGAAGCTCGGAGATGCATTTGAATACAATGCAACACGAGGGACTTGCTTGTTTCTTCTTATTCCCACATGCACACTAGAAAAAGGAAAAAAAGAGAAAGAAATAGAAAGGAGAAGGGAAATGGATAGACTCTCTCGAATGGATAGATATTATAGAATAAGCAAAAAGAGTGAGAGGGAGAGAGGGTCGAGGTTAACGCCAACACGAAGGGATCCCTCTCAACGACGAATATTCCGTGCGAATATTTCTTCGCAAATCGCGTGAATTTCCCTATGGATAGTGACTACGACGACGAAGCATCGATACTGTGAGTTATGTCGCTAGAGTGATATATAACTCGGAATGCAGTTTTATTCGTGGACACAGGAGTGTAACTCCGAGGTTCAGGATCCCTCAATTTGATATAAATGAAGATATTTTTTATAAGGCTTTTACATTTATATCATTATTATATTATTTTTGATTTTATTATTGTACACGGGAAATGTGTAATTCTTTAATTCCTATTTATTTAGAATTGTTGATATTGTACTAATACGAGTATGATATAGTATTGTATAGGATGAAAGAGTTCTGAACTTTTTTGTTAAGTCGATTGTAAGACTATACGGTATTTGAAACTAGAAATTCAATACGCTTGTTAGAAACCTGTTCGCACGATGAAGTTCTAAACGTTCGAACAAAATTAAATTCACATTACTTTTAATTGCGTTTGGATTCCGTGATCGGCCAGAACTTCGAGAAATAACGCGAGAAATAGGAAAAAAAAAATAGATAGAAGTCGAAAGGACATTACCGTCTGTATGATACATCGTTGCGAATGTTCCAGATTTCAAAATAAATATCGTTTCTTGACGCGTTATACATGACGTGAAAATAAGAAGCAGGTAAGTACAATGATTGGATTGAAAGTTGTTGAAACACAACGAAGTATAATACTTCAACTATGTACTCTCCCTTTTTGGTATTATAATGATTTTATATTAAATGTAAAAGTATAGAGTATCAATATTTATGGTACTAGACTAACGATACAAAATGGAAAATATTGATTTTATAATATAATTTATAATATTCTTACTATTTTACTCTCCCTTTTATACAGGTTCGAGTCACTTTACTATTAAACACCTTTTAACACTATTCAATACACATTCGTATATAAATGTAGTGATGATTAAAAAACAATATAAAAATATTAAGTATAGAATGGCGTTTTTTTTAAAATCGAATTGGTTCTGTAAAGTCGTTTCTCCAAAGTTCAGATTTCTTTTTACCATAATTAGGAGTATTCTTCTTTTCTTTGTTCAGCGTCATCTGTGTGGTAAAAGAACCGATTCGTCCTTTAACTTCAGAGACCCGATACGAAAAATAGATAGGCAGTTTAGCCTCGTCACGAGAGGAACATCCTTTGTGTCCCTCGAACACGAGAGATGTTGATGTACAGCCCTGAACACCGGAAGTTCTCCTTCTCCTCTCGACTGCCCTTCCTTGCACGATCCGATGAGTTACCTTCGACTTAATCGCCGATGTCGAGTTATTCTCGAGAATCTTGTTTTTATATAAACGATAGTAAAAAAAAATTTTCTAACACTCGATGATAATGGCACACAAAAATATCCATGACTCTTGTTTTTATATTATATTTATATAAATATTTTCTATAATATATTTTTAATATAATAATAATATAATTTTATGTGTCAATTTTATATAAGTATCACATGTACTAATAATTATGACAGTGGACTAATGTAAGAGATAGTTATTTCGATGTGAAGATAATATAAGATTGAAATTTTTTATAAAGATTCTGTAAATTGTTATCATTTTGTCATGAGATTCCTAATAAAACTGATTTGTTTTTGTAATTTCATCACGAAAATAAACAACTGATAATTTATTTCTTTTTTATTTAGTTTATACATGGCAAAATAATTTAAACCAATAGTGAGATTAACTTACATCCAAATGTTTAAAAATATAATAGTATTATAACAAATGATAGACATGTATTAGAAAATTTAATGTCTGAATAACAATTTAAAATTGCGTTTACCACTATTATCTTATTTCTGTATAACGATTTGTTCGACATAAGGCTATCAAAGACTATCAAAACAAGTTATTAAGAATAAAAAAGACAAAGAAACGCAATTAGAAGATTCGCTCAGTTTACTAATCGAACAAAATTAAAGGATAACACAGCTAAGAAGAAAATCAGAAGATTTTTTCCCACGATTAGAAGGATCGTAATCGACGTAGCGTTTTAATAGATCAAACCTGGAAGGTTTCGTTTAGTCCTTCTTTTCCTTTGCCTTCATTAACCTTTCTTCTTGTTTTATCTTTTTATTTTAATTCAACACGAGAGAATTCGTAGATGCGCAGAAAATACGACTTCTTCCTTCCATTTCGTTCTGATCACCGATCTGTGATTCCTCTTCCCTTTCAAGTACTTTCCGAATCTTTACTCTTGTCCTGAGTTCTCATCTTCTCTTTCCTCGAGGCTATTGTCTTTGAGAATTTCAACGCTTCTTTAACCGGCGAAATCTAAAAAAGTGATCTCACCCTGCTTTCTTCTTCTTTTTAAAACAGATAAGCACCTTCCATATATATCCAAGTAAGTGAACACTTTCGAAAATCTGCTACACGTAAAATTTAATGTTGCTTAAATCTGGTTTTAAAATAAATATATATATCCCTAATAATCTAATAAACATAATTCATAGAAAATAGAAATCTTGATTTTAACTTAATAAACAAAAACTATTCAATTTACCGTGTGATTTGCCATTCCTATATATTATACGTATAAATATGGGATGATTAAATGATCTTAAATTTAACGAAAATAAACCAATTTTTTTAAATATGGCTTAAGACAAATAATTTAAGCAGAAAAAAATTTTAATTTATAAATATGACGCAAAGAAAATCATTAAATTTTATGATCGTATTTAAAATGTTGCAAAGATTGTAAAAAGAAAGTAAATATATTGCCAAGGAAGAGAACAAGATGGTGAAAATGCATTAGGAAAAACTGAGAGAGCCGATTATCGTTAAAAAAAAAAAATAAAAGAAAATGATTCATGCGCGTTCCACTCGCAAGGCACTAACTTCTTTTTCTACTACTTTGGTCTTTTATAGTTTTTTTTTTTTTAATATTTCTATCGGATTCGAGCGATCTTCATGAGCAAAGCTGGAACGACGAAAGGATCGACGTAACGATTCGTGTCCGGTCGACGCCGCAATAAAGGGAACACATGCATACAAATATATTATACATACAAGAAGCACATAGAAACATAGTAACATATATATATGTAATTTACAAAGAAATGCACACCCACGCGTGAATACAATTTTTATCGAGGAAAGTTGTTTCTGCGACTTCCTGCGAAAAAAAAACACCCAAGTAAATCAAAAATATCCCTCAGGAACGAAATATATTTTTCCCGATTTAAAAAAAAAAAAAAAGAACGATTGTTCGTTCGATTTGTTCAAATAATTCTTCGCTCGACATTTGTCGTATTTATTTCCTGACACACGCGTGGTTTTGCTTTTATTTTCTTATTCCCTTTAATCCCCTCTTTTGTTTCGTTTCTGTTAACAAAATTATTTAAACGAAACGTAGAAATAGTATGAATATATTTTTGATATATATGATTTATTTTATCTTATATTAAATATAAATTGACTTTATTAATTTTGTAAATATATAGTTTGTATTTGCAATTGGTAAACATTAATAGTTAGATATGAAAAATAATATTTAACGAATAATTTTAAAATAAAAATCCAATAAAAATCAAAAAGATATATAAATTAAACGTTATATGACTTTATAGAGAATTAAACACAAATTTAAAGTCACCCAACTGACGAAAATTGGCGATTAATAATAGCACGTAGGAGAAACAAGCTTCCGTGCGAGCAACACCGTGAAAAATCGTGATCCTACTGCGTAATGATTACGAGCGATTCATGATGGTCTCATTAAAAGGATAAAACGCTTGATGTAGAAAAAAGAAAGATCGCAGAAAAGATCCTTGATTAATCGCTTCCATTCAGGATGCAAAAGAAAATCACATGAAGAAATAATCATCCGCGTTCGAGAACATCTGTCGAAGAAGCGGTTTAAAAATTTATCCCATTTAAGCACAAGTAAAATTACGATTAATGTTTTTCATTATTTCCTCTTTATGTTATACATGAATTTTTTTTTCTTATACAACATATACATACATATCCAACAGTGATTACATTGACACTTTCTAATATCATGTAACTCACAAAATAAAGTTTTAATTATCCGAAGATTAATAATAATGCCACATATATTTCACATGATACAATATTATTTTATTATATATAAATTAAAATTGAGATAAAAATAACGGAAATATACGATTTATTATCTATTTAACGATTTATATAAACAAATTCATCGTAATCAATGATCACAAGATTTAATAAAAGGAACGTTGATGATAATTAAATAGATGGTTCAGTTTAGTGAATATTAGAGCTGGATTAGTGGTGAGAATCTTGTGATATTAAAGAAGTTCATGTTTACGGGCATTTATAGGTAAAGCTTTCACTGCTGACTGTCGGTAAGCTATAACAGGAGAAAGAGAGAAGGAGAGAAAGAGAGAGAGAGAGAGAGAGAGAGAGAGAGAGAGAAAGAGGGCGATATACATAAATAGATAACATTCGAGTCACGACAAATCCTTCGCTTCAGCCTCGACCGACGACGTATAGCATGATGCAACTTTGCATTTGCATCGAGCCCTGCAACTTCTCGATTCAGAAATAATGTAAATTCATGTAAACGAAAAAGAAAATTAAAACGAAAATTAATTTATCTATCAAACTCTCTGTCGAACTAACTTCGACATTGACTCAATTTATTTATTACATTTACGTTATACCACGATCATAAAATTCGTTGCATACAAATCATAGATACTTGCTATAGTCGCAAAAATTATATTTTTTTGTTTGTTTACCAAACTTCTTCTCATAAGTTTTAAAATTTTATGGTACCAGAGGTTATGGTTGAATTTACTGTTATAATGTCGTCCATAAAGTAGCATGAATATATAGACTCATCGTAGTTGCCTCTAAAACATGCAAATATATATATATATATATATCTGTGAATTCGACACATACACACACACACACACACACACACATATCTACACATATTTATATGCATGCGTGCTGATGCAAAGACGTGAGCCAATGTTACTCAACTTATTAATTTATACTGACGAACGTAACAACGTGTGAGAATGAAAGAAAGATGTGTATGTCTTTTTCTCTTTCTTGATAATAGACATAAAAAAGCCATAATTTAAATTCGCTAAGAATAAACCTATGGAAGATTTCGCATCTAAAGTTTATCGATCTTCGTTTCGTAGGTAAGCGAAATCCTTTCTCCCAACGACGATACACACACATCAGCTTACGTCATGTTCGTTTCAATGACCCTAACAGAGAAGGTTTGTGACTAATTGTAAGTATACTTCATATGCGTTTACGTATGCGTTCGTATGCAATTCAAACGAGAAAAACAAATTACTGTTTTAAGTTAAAATGAATTACTTTCAATCGATCCTAAGATAAATTGTGAATGAACGTATATCTTTAAATGTACATCATCATTTCATTCCTTTCTTTCTGTGTTTATCATTATTCTTTATCTCGCTATTTGATCATAATGTACTTTGCAACCGATACTTTTATCTTCTTGCTACGATAAAACATCGTTACTCCAAAGCCATCAGATTTAAATGTTATATGCTATAATAGAGATAATGGAAGAAAATAAAATAAAATTGAATTTTGATTGTATAAATGTTCATCGATCGAAAATAAGTTATACTACGTAAAAGTATTCGAAAAGCCCTTGCTCCAACTCATGGATCATGGGGAACAGCTGAAACGAATGAGTATATGTATACCGAACGAGACTCGCTCGAGGGTGTATAAGAGTACAGGCAAATGCAGCTGCATCACATCGGTGCTTGAAAAGAGTAGCCAAATTATAACAAAGCCGAGCACAGTCCGATACAAGAGCATTCAAATCCTCGATTTTTCATTTTATCTACAGAATGAAGCGTAAGATTTGCTAAATCAATATTTGGAATGAATTCGAATGTTTTCCGTTACGATTATGTTTATTAAAAAATGTTTTTTCAATCATAGCAAAAATAATAAAGAAGTATTCATAAGGAGTGTTGAAGAAAAAATTAAAAAGAAAAAAAAATTGTACAGTAAAGAACTATTAGAAGAGAGATTATGATAGTAGGCGAATCGAGTATTTAAGTAAATCATATAAAATAACAATTATTATAATACTTGTAAAATATATTAAAGAAATGCATACTTTATGGCTTTGAATAACATCGAAAAATATTACAAATCTATAATCCACATTTATTTCTAATTAATTTTGATTAAAAAAATAATTAAGTTTCAATGAAAAAAAAAATTTATTTAACGTTTTAATAAATTTAGTTTTATCGGAGAAAGATAAAAAAAAAAAACGATGAATAAAACAAAAGGATTTAAAAACAAAAAGTATAATCGAGTGATCTATTATTAAAAATCTTTTGATAGGAAAATCTTCATAATAGTACTCGCGTTTCTCGTCGAAGTCTCCGAGTTCATGTGAGCCTATTGAATAAAGCCGCGACCCGCGAAGCGACATACTGAAATAGAAAGGCCGAGGAAGAAGGTATGTATGCACATAAGAGAGAAAGAGAAATACAGAGAGAGAGAGAGAAAGAAGTTCGCGTTGACCCAGAAAATCAAATCGGGTTTTACATAGGAAACCGTGCAAATCCATATCGCTCCTACGACTTCTCTATGTAATCACAATTGTAATTCACCTATTGGGATCATCGGTAGATTTAACAATGAGATTTTATCATGAGTACTTACTTATGTATGTTCTCGAACAAAGATAAATACATTTGTGATGCAAATTCGATATAACTTTTCTACTTTGGACCCAACATTCAACTCTGAGAACTTTCTTAATTACGTGGGTGGGTTGAAAAGTTTTTAATCTAACATAGAAACAATCCCCTTTTTCGGTCAAATTCATTTTTATTTTTCTACATAGTCTCAGAACTTGTTAACTCATTCTCGTATATTATTCGATAATTGTAATTTAACACATATATTTTTAATATATTATTTTTAATGCTTATTTTTTATTTTGCAATATAAATAATTGTAATATAAAATAAATCATGAAATCAATTTTGCCAATTTTTTTTTACCTATATTAGTCCACTGTCACCATTCCCGGTACGATTAATTACATTCTTCATTAATCTTATTTTAAAAAGCTAATCTGCTTATGACGAATAATTATGTTTGATACTCTATGAAACTATTCTAAATAAGATCTGAATTTATAATCATCATCCTAAACGAATATCGTTTATTAAATAACGATTAACAGAAAAGTTAAACAAGATCTACACAGTAGGAGATCGATGACTAATATATCGATGAAAATGATTCTACCTGATGATAAATGCGTCATTTGGAAGGATCATCGATAACATGTTTGACTTTACTTGAGTTATTGGGATACAAATTTTCTTTAATATCCATATATACGTGTCCGCGAAAGCTCGAAAGCCATTAATATGCACATTACTTTGCTAATCTGCAGAATAACTGATTTCTGCACTTTAGTGATAACAAATACATAGATAAAATCTGATATACATATATACATTCACGTATCACGTATTCACAATGACGTCATGTTTCTAACAATTTTCTAAATATCTATGAAACTTGATCATGCATAGATAATGCTAAGAAATATTTCAAACAAAAATTAAATAATACAGGTTAAAATTATATTCAATGTTACATAATGTGAGATGTTATACTTAATTTTTTTTGTTAGTGGACGCACAGAAGACATACGAAAGCCAACTGTATGTTTTTTTACATTGAATATATTGTGATTTTGATCTCATTGATCAATGTAGTTCGAAAAATTCTTCATAAAAAATATTAAATATCGAAAAAAATACGAAGTTAAAGATATATTTAAATTAAAATATTGTTTTATAAGAAATGATCACTCGTTTACTCTACAATGTTAGATAATATATATATATATATATATATACATAATATACATTGATCGAGGAGGTTGATTTTAATGATCCTTTCTATATACAAATATACATATATTTCATACGTAAACTGTATGTAATATTCCAAGATGTAATCGAATCTATTTTAAAAAAAGAAAATTCGTGAAGCTCTACAAAGATACGATCGCAACGAGTCGTCGAACGGGAAGATGTAAAAGAAGAACGCGTATTTGTGAGAGGTGGGGATTCGGACATGAAGTTAAAACGATGAATCGATGTGGTGTACGGTGAGTTTCAAGAACGACGATGCTGAGAGAGGGAAGGGGGAAGTTGAGGTGCCGTTACTTCGAAGAGTCACTCGGGGCAAGCCTAACCCAACGGAGAGAAACGAAAGGTGCAAGAGGAAAAGGAGGAAGAGAGAAAGAGAGAAAGAGAGAGAGAGAGAGAGAGAGAGAGAGAGAGAGAGAGAAAGAGAGAGAGGGAAAGAGGAACCTTTTTACCGTGTGCCTCTCATTATTCCCCTTTCCATGGAGGGCGAACACCCGAATGCCAGTGACCTAATACTACTTTGTCCTATGTAAAATTATCAAGTTAGACATTTGTTTCTTTTTTTCCATGATTCATATTTAATGTCTAGTATTTATAATATAATTTGCTGGAAATAAATATATATTTTCATCAAATAAATTTTCATCATTTTTATATACGTTAATAACGATAACTGTAATATGCAAAATGATTAAATGCGTATCGTGTTTTGTTCATTATATAACATAATCCAATTTATTATCAAGATTTCTTTATTATCATTTTTATAATATCAATAAAAATTGATTAGAAAATCTTACAAATGAAAATTTTAATAGACGTGATACATTGATGATCTATTTAAAAGCTATATAAAATTTTTGTATAATTTTATTATCGATTGAAAACAAACTATTATGCAAAAGAAAAGAATCGTTATTCTCGTTATATTATAGTTTTTTTTTGTTTTGTTTAAATGCTGCGGTATTAGAAGAAGTTTTCTTGCGTAAGTTGTTATAATTTTTACGCGACTTACGAACAATTTTCTTTACAAAACGATTCACATTAATGTATGACCGTTAATCAACTCGAAACTCGACTACACTTGGATCCTTAATGATTCTTAATGAATTCGAGCACGGAGTGAATTGCGAGCATCGTCGCTTTTCATCGGAGATTTAACTAGAACGATAACGAGAGAAATCTTGATACATGTTCGCATATAGAATATCCAATTACAAGTGGAGCAATAGATTAATAAAATATAAAAATAAAAAAGAAAAATGTTAGTTATTATACGTATATATCGTTCATCGTTGCGTAAAGATCCTCGAAACTTGATTTTCTTAAAAACCTTTCAGTTGAATGATAAAACGTTTAGAACGATTAGAGAGTATTAGAAAAGCATTGCTATAGCCGAGTAAGTTAATAACGTGCGCGCGTGTGTGTATGTGTGTACCATGTGTATTTTATGGTCCGACTATTTTACTCCATTTTTAGTAAATATATAGTTCATATTATCTTTTAATATACTTAGAGTGGAAAAAAAGAAAATCGGATATTTTAAATTGAACATTTTAAGCTTGCGTTCAGTTTAGATATAATTACCAATTGGTGATAAATTATTAATCATATCTAATAATAGTGATTCTAATCAAACATTAAATATTTTTTATATTATACCGAATATGTGGATTATTTAGTAGTAATATATTAATACATAAATAAAATAATATAATAATAAATTCGATGTAATACCTGTAAAATACCTAATACAAATTTCAAACCCCATGATAATGATTATAATTAACATTAGAAAGATAAAGTTAAATTGTATTTAGTAACTAATTCATTGTTCCATTAAGAATAGTTTATTAGTAGATATCTTATTAATATTTAATAATTAAATAAATCAATGCACACAAAGAGTGTGTGTGTATGTGTGTGAATTTTTCATTCTTTTTTTCTTTTAACTCCTCCGTCTTTTTCGTACACGAAATGCCCATTCGTACGGCTCAGGGCAAACCATCAAAAATAGGTATACCACACGCAAAGCCAGTGAAGATGAACAGCTGCATGTTGAAGCGGCGCGTGTCGTGGATATAAAGATTAACTACTCCATTACTTCTATTACTACTACAACTACTGTTACTTTGAATAAAACGTTAGAACTGCTCGACGCTGCAAAATCTAACAATAAAAGGAAAATGTTTAGTATGAATGACAAACTTCTAAACGAAATTTTTATGATTTAAAAGATGAAAACTCAAAAAAATCATTTTCTATGATTTTGAACGCGTGTTCTTTTTTTTTTTTTTTATCAATGTTTAATAAAAATTATATTTTGGATATTTGTAATAGGAGAGATTATCTTTGGATATTTTCAAAGGTTTTTGTTAAATTTCATATATATATATATATATTCTTATCATTATAATATTGAAAAAAGTTTCTATAAATATAAATATGTAAAACACTTTGCTTTTAAGTAACAATCTTGTATTTTGAGCGTAAAGAAAAAAAAACAATAGAATGAACGGATCATACAAACATATATACGGTATGATAATTTCCCGTATGCCAGGTGACGTTGGCATCTCGATGCGTTTTGCTCGCTTGATAACTTTACTCGCGTTTAAACGCTCGCGCGAGTATGCTTCGGTGAATGTTTTACAGTTAGCTGTGCGTCCTTTTGTAACAGTATATTCCGTTGGCTTCCGAAAGAAAAATAAGGACAAAAGAGGAGGAGGAGGAGGAGGAGGAGGAGGAGGAGGAAGAGTAAGAGGAAAAGAATAAAAAGGAAGATAGAAATAAATAAAGAAGGATGAAGAAAAGGATAAAATAAGCGTGTAGCTTATCGCGAAAGAAGAAGAAAAATAAGAAGGAGAAACGTAATAGTAATAGTAAAGTCGCTTTTCGTGGGAAAAAGAGATCGTGAGAAGAAAGAGGAGTAGTTCGGCGCATAGATCTTGGATGCTCGTTATATTCGCCTCGTGCATCCTTATGAGACGTTTTCTACTTTCTCTTCCTTCTCTCTCTCTCTCTCTTTCTTTCTTTCTTTCTTTCTTTCCTTATGTCTTTTCTCCTTTTTTTTATATTTTTTCCCCTCGCTCTAAAAGAGCATCTCCTTCGCATTTGTCTTAAGAACTTCGGTCTCCTCCTAGCTGTGAAATTCATACTTTAGAATACTTTATTCTGAACAAAGATGATTACTTATATGACTGAACTAGATTTATCGAAAAAATAAAATGTATCATAAGTGAAAATGGAATATATATATATATATGACTTTTAAATCACTTTCATTATCATTAACTCAAATAGCGTAATATGGTACCCTTATACTAAATTTCATAATTATGACATTGAAAAAGATCAGCACGAATTTCTAAGACTTGCAGCTGCACATAGTTTCGAACTTATGTCATTCACATATTATGACTATGATGATATTCTCAAGTATATGAATATGTCTACGCTGAGTAATAGGAGGATGATATCTGATGTACTGTTTGCTTGCAAAATTTTTAGTGGTTTTATCAACTGTTCAAATATCATTCGACTTTTTCCTATGTTCCTTCTAGAAATTTCAGGAACCATGACCTATTACATATTGAAGCTCATCATACTTCCTATGGTTACCATAACTGCATTAACATTATGTCCCAATCTGTTAAAATCGAGTCGGGATGCACAATAGGAACTTACTTGTTCCCCAATCACGCTGATTGATCAAAATCCTACTGTACTCATAATTAAAAAATAATTGTGTATCATTTTATAAGAAGAATCCAAATATAATAAAACATTTCTAAAGTTAACAAAATATTTTCTACAAAATATTACTGATTAAAAGATCATTTTTTAATATAGATCATACAAAAAGTTGTAAATTTATTAAATGTTATCATTTTTTAAGCTCGAAATATACCTAAATAATAAAAACATTCTTAAACTAAGTTGCATATAATTGAAAGATAAAAGAAATAAAAATATAGTAAAAAATGACGTTGACTAACAAGATGCAATTTTTCTTTAAAAAAGATAAAAAGATAGATAGACAAAGAGAGAAAGAAAGAGAGAGAGAAAGGGTGATACTGAACACTCCGACTTTCTCTGTCGCGCCGCAGGATTAAAATATGCACCCCGAAGCGTTTTTCACGCTCCCGCAGTTTCACGCGAAGGAAACTCTTTTCCATTCATTCCGGGACCCTTCTACGTTGCCTTCGATGCTTTCCTGCGAAGGGGGATATCGCGGTATATGCCCAGGAATGCGTTCATATCTCATGCGTTCCTCTTTGTGTTCCTGCCATTCACTCATAAACAATACAGCGAAGAACGATGAATACCGAATGGTCTACCGTCTACTCTGCTTCGTACTGTCATACTGGACTACCGAAGTGCCATGATCCTTTTCCTTAAAAAAAAACGCCATTTCTTTCCTCGAAGGATTTTTTAAGAAAGATTTTCTCTTATCTCACATTACACATTTTTTGATTCATATTTAAATTACGTTAATAATTTTTGAAATAAAGAAATAATGTACTATCAACGCGCGCGTCACAGATATTTATTAATTATATTAATAAATATATATTAAAATATAATGAAAACTATTTTTGTTAATTGAAATGTGTGTTTTTGAATTCATTTTTTCATTGTTATATAGAAATATGTATAATATTTAATAAAACAGATTGACATATAAAAAAGGAAGACTATGTCTCAAGAGGATGACCCGCATAGATCCTTTGAACTGAACGGGATCGGGTTTGCGATCACGGCACAACGATAAAGTTGGGAAGAGTTCAAAATAAAGGGACTACCCTCCGGATGGTCCCCGACGAACCACCCAGAGGTCAATCGCCGCATCCGGCTCTAATTAATTGCGTTCGGCTGCGTTTAAAGAACCTGTATCCTGCCTTACGCGGCCGCTGCACGATAACTTCTAATAATTCGATGATGCGGGAAAGGGTTATCGTTGCAGGAAATTGTCTAGCCGGTAACGTCCTTATTTATTCATCGCAAAGAATAATTATCGAGAAATTATTGATATTATTGTTTCTTAAAAAAAAAAAAAAAAAAAAAAAAGTTATTATCAAAATACAATCGAATGAAAATAAATATTTATCTAAATGAAATCGCGTTTGTAACTATTTGTTTCGTTATTAATTTCTTATCATTAATTGTTATATTATATGAAAAAAATTAAGATAAAATATTTGAATTGTGAATTTATTTACATTCATAATATTTTATTATTCCGTCATATTATTATACTTGTAAAAGTCGATTATAAAGTAAATTAAACGCCATTGAACAATTATTTCAGATTCATTATAATATATTTTTCACGCAGTACTAGTCTCACTAATGTTCACCATTACGATAAATTCACTGTATCATAATATCTCGAAGGATATTAATAATGGCGAATGCTGTGAAACTGCATGACGTTACGGAGTACCGCGTTCTGTGCATTCAATTTTTCTTTCGTAAAAGTAGTGACTAGCGTGGATGACTTGTACGAGACGCTAATCGAACCGTATCGAGTTAGCAAATAAGTAACGTGAAATTGTATCGTCGTTGAGATTTATTGGAGCATACCTCGCACAACTGATACACTATTTGTCCTCGAAAGCAGACAAATTGCTTGAATATCTTTTAAATCGTACATTAAATTCAAATTATACTCTCGCGTATGGTTTTTCTTATTACATCATTTTGCAATAAAAGTAATTATTAGTTCATATTCGAAAGTTAATATTTGCCAAATTAAAGTTATACTATACAGAATGGTTCAAATAAAGTGTTACAAATTGTTTTTTCATAATCGAATGAGAATACCTAATGAGAGGATATCATATTTTGAAAGTGACTTAATAGGAAGAGGAATGAAAAAAGTGAGTCCTGTATATTTTTTAAATGAAAGATAGTATTAATTTTTAATAAAAAAAAAATTGAGTTACTATTATTCAGTTTAATGAGAGCTATCTGAATACCAAAAGTTGAATATCATCTCTTTCATATAAAAAGAAATCTAAATATTTTAAAAATCCTCTCTAACAAAATCTGCTATATGCTAAAGGATCAGCCACCTTGTATTATTTTATTATTATAAAAATAAAATTGATATGTTCTTTAGTTTTGGAAAGAAAACAGCTTTTATAATATATAAAATTAAATTATAAAAAATCGAAATATTATATCATATATATTATAAAATATTATAAAACATTTGTTATAATATAAATTAAATATGTATAAAATATTTTCAAGTGTTTGTTAAAGTGTATTAGAAAATTCTTATAGTAAGACTATTAAAAATACTTAAGAATGTTCTATACAAAAAATGTTATCTAAAATATAAAGAAGGTTCTCAAGAAGGTTTTCTCTTTCGATGGTCTTCGTAAAAGTTCACAAGTGAAAGAGACGTGACCTCGAGATATTAGGAGCCATCATCGGAGTTTCATACTCCCTTTTAATTCCACCATCCCTTACATCTTTACATACATATATTCAAGTGATAAGTGGATTTTTTTTTTTTTCTTTTTTTAATATTCCACCCGATGCTAAACGAAAAGCTCGTTGAAGGGTAAAAGAAAAAAAAAAGGGTCGAGAGGATTGGAGGATGAGCTCGGCTTCCAGACAAATCCATCTCGAGACGAAAGAAGAAAAAGAACATAAAGAAGAACAAGAAGAAGAGAAAAGTGAAGTAAAGGGTAAAGGAAGGGTACAAATGAAAGACGGTTCCTGTTCGATTCACTATTGTAGATTATATTTTTCTTTTTATCAACAAAACGAAACTCGCCAAGTTTTTTCACTTAATTCTCTTTTCTTTTTCCAGTGTTATAAAGTGAAAACATCGTAGTAGACCAATAAGCCTAACGCTTCGTCGAACACGAAGACGAATGTTTATCATCGAACAGATGAAGTCAATGCACTTACACTACGAGTTACACACCGGCCGGAGTGTAACGATCATCGTGAGTGCATCTTTAGCTTGGTGCAACGCATGCACACGTGCCACTGACAATGAAACGTTCCTTTATTCTTCTTATTTCTTTTAATGTCTTCTGTGCATACATGTATATAATATTATGTATGTCCTTCTTTTTGCGTTCTTATGATTTTCTATGAACACTGTTCGATACTTTCTTTCGAGTTAAACAAAATTCTTTTCTTTCTATTTTTATCGTGTTTCAATTTCTTTCATTTTTCTTTATAGTATCACTTTTTAAAAATAAAAAGCGCTAAATCTTGTTATGTATTATTATTCGAACTCGATATTACCTATTTTCTTGAAACCTACTTTCTCTCCGATAGTAATGTTATAATTAGGTCACTTTCCAGTAATACACGAAGGTTTATTTTTCTATTCAATGATCTATGCATAATCTATACGTAACACGCTGTCTAATTATTGAATATCTTAATACAAGATTTTTTTACATAATATATATATGAAATGCTAACATACGTATGCGTATATTGCGCGTGAAGTATGAAATTAATCTTACAAAAATATTTAATCCATCGAAAAGTTTTGTTCGCGCGTTTATAGCATATATTTAATTATATTTATAAAACTTGACTTTTTTTTTTTTTAAATTATTTCTTACAAACAAAATAAAATCAAAATGGAAATAATTATTTGTTTGATCCGATATATAAAACATAGTGATTCTAAATTTGTTAAAGATCTTGCATTAATAAATAAAGAAATAATAAATATAAGTATTTAAACCAAGAGTAGCTATTCGATATTCCACGAAAAAAAGAGGTCACAGCCCTGTCTCAAATACGAATAAGCTTAATATACTATCTTACATACACAATACAATCCTGGCACCGAATCCGTTCAGGTATGCGCTTGCAGCTGTCCTCGGATTCCGAGGAAGGCAAGCAAGAGCGCATTGGTATTTTAGAATAGAAGCTCGTTTTAAACAGCCAAGAGAACTTCCTTTTTATTTTTTCCTATTTAAAATATTTTCTACGACAGGGAAAAGAAAAAAAATAAAATTCGCATAGCTCATCGTAATTCTCGTATATTTTTTATCGTATATTCTCAAAATAAAATTTTCCTGGATTGCTTGCTTAAAACAATAAATATTGAGAAATTTGAAATATTTATTCAAAACTGTATTTATGAAACTTATGTACGTTTTTACACGATTCAATTAAATTTTAATAAATAATATGTCTTACAATTAGAACAATTCCAGTGTTGTGTATCCATAAATAATAAATTATGAATCAATTTATTAAGTTTTTATCTAAATTATATAATATTAATATCCCAACTTTATGTATTTTAAATCTTATATAAGATATCTTATTTAATTTTAAACTAACAATAAGAAAGAAATTATTTACTCATTCGTATATATATATATAAACATTCTAAAGTACAAATTTTATAGAAAAAAAATTCTGTCTTGGTTATTTCTATTTATAATCGAACAAAATAATGATAATTACGAAGGACAAATTAAAATAAGACAATCTTATAATATATAAGAAAAAATTAATAAGAATCATAACATACTACCTCATAAAAAAAAAAGAAAAAATGACAAATCATTTCTAATAAAATACAAAAATATATCTATTTTTATCTCAAGCAAAAGAAAATAAAAAAAAACAGAAGGAATAGAAACAAAAAGAAATCAGTAAGGAAAAACATTATTTGTAATATTTATACAGGATGCATTCAAGAAGCACATTAAGGGAGTAGTCATTTCGATAGAACCATCGAGTGAACGGAAGTAGGCGTAATAACGAACTACCATTGGTTATACGTGACCGGAATACAATAACTTCTACTCATATATACATATATAAGTTGTACGAGTATAAAAGTATAGGAATATATATATAGAAGTATAAGTTCTTTCTTTTTCTCTGGCATATAACGACCGTTGGACGATCCGCTCCGTTTCGGACCGCTACGAATTCCTAAGCGAATCATCTTCCGAGTGGGAGTGGTCGACTCTTTTGTAGAATTTTACTGACATGAGAGACAGAAGAAAAGAACACGTGTGTACCTGCTCGCACATGTATAAACACATATAACACATAGGACACAGGAACAGATACTTCCTGTCGCGAACGGCTTCGTTCTTCCGGTCTAATCGTAAATAGTCACATATGCGTATATGTAAGTATGTACATGTGTGCGTGTGTGTGTGTATGTCATTATTTCGCAACGTCTCGGAATAACAAATAGCAATCGAAGAATCAAGGACGTCTACACGATATACTTCTAGGTCAAGATCGTCACTGAATTTTTTCCAATTGTATTAGCTTATCCGAAGAGTACGTACATATTTTTTAACGCACATCACACAATTTTTCTAAAAATCAACACGAACTTTTCGAACATCTTAATAATAAAGTGGGTGAGTTGATAAGTTTTGAACCTAACATTGAAACAATTTCTTTTCGATCCGAATTCACTATTATTTAAAAAAAATAAATAAAATTTTTTCTGTTAAAGCTCAAAACTTTTCAATTGATTCTCATAAGTACTTGATGGTTTGAAAAGAGTTCGTGCTGATTTTCGATATTTTTTCTATACATATTCCTAATTGAAAGAGAATATGAAAAAAGAAAATCGAATTAATTAAAACGTAACATAACATAATAATCGTTTTACCGTTTGATAAGATAATATTATTTTCAAGAGAAAGATACGAAGCGATGCGATTGATAAGAAGAACTTGCAATTATTATCCCGTGTCTTCAACAACATAATTCGAATTGATAATAAGATAAATAAACGGTTAAATAATAAAAAGACGAATAAAGATTTATTACCTATGGATAGATTGAATGAATGAACAATAATGAATGAGCGGCATGCGATGAATTTACGATTAAATACATATCGATTAATATTTAAAAATGAATTTTTTAAGATATAATTTCAACGATGCTTATGTAGGTATTAGATAATTCGTAAATCATACATATCGATAAGTATATCAAATTAATTCATACTTGTTGGAAGTTAGATAAAAAAAAAAAAAAAAAAGACAGAGAAGATTCACCAGTGATAGAATATTCTTTTAATGAAAATTATTGATAAGTACATAGATTCGATACATTCTTATTCCCTGTTTTTAATACAATAAGAGAATGATTTATTGAGTCATTATTTATTACGAGAGTGGGTTGAAAAGTTTTGTACCGCAACCAAAGAATTTTTTCTTTTTGTTTTTAAATTTAAGTATGTATAACTGAAAACAATTAATTCACCCACATAGAGTACCTATTGAAATTTATAGAAAAAAAATACACTATAAAATAGAGCGAAAAAACTACAGATATAGATTTATAAATCTATTCGTATAATATTTGTTATAAAGAGAAAAAAAAACAAAAACAATCATAAGTAAACCAGTACAAAGTAAAACAAGCAAAGAGAATAAAAAAAGAGAGATATAAAGATGAGTTCGCGGAAGTCATGGTTGTTTCTGTTTAATTTTTTAAGTCGCCCACGAAAGCCGCGACTTGATTATTCTTTCACAGGCTCTCTTTCATACACGCACACACGACACACGTAACATTCGAATACACAGCATACACTCTCGCCCACACACGATCTTCATTGGTTACGCGTGCGCTTACTCTCACGAAATAGCCTGCCAGTCTTATTCATTCGACAGATCACTTACGAAGTCTCACTTATGGAAAATTTCGTCAAATTTTTAATTCATTCGCGTTTTTTCTAGGAGCGAGTTAAACGGATGATTGTAATTTATCATCAACCCACGTAAATTTGAAAAAAAAAAAAAMAAAAACTGAAAAATAAAACCCACGCAAAAACGATATCAAAAAATTCAATTAATGTGAAATCAAGTGGATAACCTTCAGATGATGAGTTTACATTGATTTATTTTATAAAGATTTTGGAATAATTCGAAAAATATCGTTAGTCGACGTTAGCTTGCAATGGTGGAAAATACGCTTGAAATAATCCGGTCATTGTCCCTATCGATGGCACATGACACCGTGCGTATGTACAAATTACCGGCAATAACGACCCCATATTTTATTCTCGCGCTTGTTAAAGTTACGCCGATCAACAAGGATGCTCACTTTTGAATTGTTTGACTCTGAACAGTGTTCTACAAAATTTTGAAACACAGCAAATAAAATAAAATAAAATAAAATAAAATAAAGTGACCGTTTTATCGGCTGAGTTTAAACAAAAATAATTAAAATTTTCACTCGAATTATTAACTTAACATTTTGTAAAATCAACATTATTTTTATTAATCAATTTTTTGTAAAAGCAATTTTAAACTATCAGTTTACTCGTTGAATTATCAACAACACCAACAAAAAAAACAAACGAATGAAAATTGTCGACTTGAATTTTTAACCTATGGTCTCGTAAAGTCGACAAAATTTGTATTAAAATAAAACGTTTAAAAAAAGAAATGTAAAAGTATGTTATGTACATTTTTACGATAATTTTATCAAGCGAGTCAATTCATATTAGAAGGAAATCTCGTAATCTGTGAAAAGTATTCTCGATTGTCGCGTCAAACGATGTAAAAGGTCAAACCAGAGAATCCTTTTATTTTCATCGTCCTCGAAAGGCTCATGGAAAGTTCAGATATACATATAACAAAGATTTTAACGAGACCTTAACGAGGTTCACTGTGCAGCAATCGTCATGTCCGATCGTCCGTGCGTGATTATGCAATGCAGGAAGGGTCTTCGACCACTCTACACGTCCCACGTGTCGGTCAACAACGAGAAACCTAACAAAGATTCTTCCACATACTGATACCGTCCAATTAAAATTTTACACGTCCTTCCCTTTCTTAACTAAAATTTTCTTATTTAATAATCTTTTTTTCAAAAATAAAAAAAATAATATATTTAGTATATTTTTCTATATATCGTACGAATTTTACGAAACTATTGTACATATTTTACTTTTTTAACTAACAATAAAATACGAACTCTGAAAATGTTATATAATCGTTTTGTAACACAAATATATTCGGTTAATGTATCGTTTGCAATTACCTTCGTCATTTACCGTGAATATTTATCGATGCTACCGGTTAGCATTCCGTACATCGTTTCGTTTCGCAAGGACGTTCCTTTACTAAAACATGACACCGAGTCATTCATAAGAAACATATTATCGCGTACGCTGTTGGTTTTAGCTAAAATGCAATATTTCTCTGATAATCTCGTTAATATTAGGACTAAGATAATAGTATTTTAAAGATAGAACCTACACAGAGAAGTAATGAATTTTTAAAAAATGTCGACATTTGTATAACTTCAATATTCGTGGGCAAAAGCATACTTTCAAACGTTTTGAAAATTATTGAAGTAAGATAAACTTCTGACAGGCTAGTGTGCAACGTTCGAACGTTTCCGGCGAATTTAGATAAGACTCATATCCTGTTCATATTTTAACCATCGTCTTTGCTCTTTTAAAATATATCTATTCTCGTTCGTCGTTCAATAATTTCAGAAATATTACCAACTGAAAGAATTAAAAAAATATAATATAAAAAAATAATGCAATATTTATGCATTCTAAAAATATAATAATTTTATCTAAAAAAAAATGTAAAATATAATAATTCTAATTAAACGTACATGAAAGATCAAATAAAAACATTTTTTTAAATATATGAAGATAAACCGATTTAATTATCTCTTTAAACTCGAAATGCATTCAGCATTCGTTTTGACATGAACATTTATTCCGACAACTGGGAATTTTGGAGCACCTGTCATGAGCATTTATTTTCAAGTAATTCAATAAATTAATGTATAAATGATAAATTTTAATGTTTGATATTTTCAATTGGTATAAAAAAAAGTTATACATTTTTCTGAATGCATTACATATATATATATATATTATTACCGAATTAATGAATGGAAATATGTGAAAATAATTCCCACGTACAAAAATGGTTAAAATGTCAACGGTTATATAAATAAAAGTAAATAAAAATATTATTACTAAGTTTAATCTTAGGGATATTTTTTTTGAACAGATTTAAATTAGATGAACAATCTATTTATCAGTTGAACGTTTCGTCCCTATATTTGGGACTTCCTCAGCAACTCGATAGTTATTGTTCACGAGTCAATATAACATCATTTCTCATTACAGTCATAAGTATTTACTATCTTATATATAAAGTCAATTTTAAACCGTTATCCTACCATAACTTTTCGAACACTACAAAAAAAAAAAAAAAAAAATTTTGGATAAGAAAATTTATAATATTAACGTAAATAAAAATGTTACATACGTTTTCCGGCTGTGACGATCGTCTCTGTCGCGGCACACAGAAGAGCGGCACGCCGCTTTCCCTCTTCCTCTCCAATATAGCGACTACTCGTTTTCCTTGCACAAAAACACTAGGACGATCACCTTTCTTAATAATTTTTCCTGTTTTTCTTATTCTTCTTTTTTTTTTTTTTAATCACACAGTTAGGTATCAAACGTTAGAACAAAATAGACAAAAAAATTCACGTAGGTTCACCAAATCGGTCAATGTAGTATTTTAAGAATTATCTTGAAACCAAATGTTCTGTTCTTACTTTACTACCGAAAGAAAAATAAAGAAAAATCGTCAAACTTGGAAAACGTGACTCCTGTTGGTTGGAACGTTCGACGCTAGGATATCGACGACGCATCGATTCCTCGCAACTCGATCCCTTCGCTTCTTTTCTCCTTTCCCTTCTCTCCCTTACCGGCCCTTCCTTCTTTTTCTTCTTCGTTCCTTCACGATGGTATGGTGTGCTGCCTTATTTCGATACGAGAGTGCGCGCGCGAGCACACACAGATAGAAAGAAAGATACAGGGAACAGTGACACAGGTAAAGAAATAAAGTGTGTGTGTGAGAGAGAGAGGGACAGAGAAAGAGAGAAAGAAGGAGAACACTGAAGAAATGTAGCTTTGTTTACCTCCTCTTCTTTTTTTTTAATGAACTCTCCTCTTCGCGTAAAAAACAGTGACACGTTGGGAATAAAAAGAGATAAAAAGAGAGGAAACAAAATAAAGGATTCCACGAGGAGTCATACATTCGTTGTTCGTATAGAAACACAATGTATGTATCCGTGGGACGACAACGACGACGACGACGACGACGACGACGACGACGAGGAGGTAGAGGGTTCGTCAACCCGGACGTGACCACTCGACTCACTCGTAGCAGATCGAGGACTTTCGGTAACGGTTATCCCGATTTCCGATCTGATCCGGCTCGTTCCTTTTAAGAAAAAGATGGTGAAATAATAATTAATATAAACACTGTTATAATTCGATGCTGCGTTATACGTCTTATACGTTTAGTAAAAATCTAATTAACGCGGAAATGTATATTTTACGCGAGAACGAATTTTCTTATGAGAAAAAACGAGAGTAAACAGAAACAATGCTAACAGGTTGCGCTCCGCAGAACGACTGAGGCGCCCCACCGCTCACTCGCTTTCGGAGCCTCTCCCCACTTCAATTCACTACTTGCTATCCCCACCACTACGGCCAAAGAACGCGTGCCGACGTGCTAGTCTTACTCCGGGGATCGATGCGATCGAAGGATTGATATCAATGAGATATCCTATATGTCTATAGTTTGTTCCTTTTTTTTTTTGTTTATGGTTTTTTATTTGGACGAACGCGAATGCATTAGTTAAAATACTTTTCTATAGAAGAGTTTCAAAATTGTATACATTTTTATACGCATGTATTATTTATATTTATGATTTATCTAATTTATTAATGATACATTATATCTTAATTTCAACTTATCCAACGTAAATAAGATATTATAATTACATTCATTAATTATGATTGCTATAGAAATAATGTAACATATCGATTTTTAATTATTTTCTTTATACGATTTATCTTTTCTGTTCTGACTTTTATTAATATCTATACTATTATTACTCATTACGTATATATGTAAATATTTTTATTTGAGCATGACATTTTATATAAATGATATTCTATAAAATACTATAAATTTAAATGATTTTCAATAAGATAATATAATTACAAAAATTTAACATAAAATTTATTATAAATAACGTAAGATGTTAAAATCTTTAATATATGATTTATTTTGTTAGAATTTTATATATTTATTCGAAATATTATATTAGCTAATAAAGATAAGTATTAAAAAGGAAATTATTACCATTGTTCTTCTATCGAAATTTAATACATACAAATTCTGCAACCACATTCATTTTATACTAAATCTATCGAAATTTTATGAATATTAAAGTTACACTTTGTATAATTGAATATAGTTAATGATCAATTTGATATTGGTTTTATAAATAATAAATCAAATATTTTTATTTTATAATTTTCGTAAAATAAAATGAAAAAATATCTGTAATACTGATTGCAGAATTTGACCTCAAAAATTATATATAAGTAATTTGACCGATCGTGATATATTTAGTGTTAAAGACGTTATCTATCGAAAAACGTAACTTTACATTTCCAACGTATTTTTTTATGTCTTATCGATTTCTTTCAATTTGAGATCTTTCAAAATAAGTTATTTAACATGCGTGTCTTTTCTGGTATAGAACAATTTTTGTACAAAATTTATTATATGTTCCTTCATTTAAAAATGTTGACCATCAAACAACAAAATTTTACATTATTTCAACATAATTCTTTACGTCTTATAGATATCCTTTCATCTGGGAACTTTAAGAATAAGTTTTTTGATGCGTATGTCTTTCTTGATATAGAGAGATGCGGGCTTGTAGAGTTCATTCTGTAGAAAACTACGCGTGTGGCACGAGTTCGAGGCGGGTAAAAGATACGATCTGCTTTGCTCTCCTGCAGCACGAGGTCCCGCATTACTTGTGTATCTCGATTTCAAACCTCCTGTCCTACATGTCACGCAACTAACCACGCTAATTAGTCCATTATCATTGTCATGTCGGTAACGGCGACTCATCGTATCTTTTTATATAATAAGTACCGCTCTTAGCACGTTCGCGAGTAAGTACTCCTTTCGTGACCCAACTCACTTCGACAAAAAAACATCTCATTATTGTACACATGCGTAATCGTTATATTAATATTTTTTATTATTTTATTTAAAACAACAGACATAATGTCTGTTAACAAGTTTCAATACAATTTAAATTAAAAAATATTAAGACAAATTTCTGACTATCAATATAAACGCAAACATTACCAAAACAAATTGTTATTATTTTATTGGTAATATAAGTCAAGAAACATTTTTTACAGAGATGAGGGTACATTATTTACAAATCATTTTTTTCTAAGTTTTAAGATTATGTTGAAAAAAAACATTGTTTCTATGTTAGGCTCAAAACTTTTCAACCCACCTACGTAAATCATTTATCGTCTATCACGATCTATCAAAAAAATATCCTTTATTATACTTCTTTTTATATATAAATTATTGTCTTTTAATGAAGTAATAAAGTGAGCATTCTTTGTTTAGCGTTTTAGACTTTAGTTAAATAAACAAATCTAAAGATATATTTTAATACGATTTATATTGATTATTACAATCATATAATAAATTATTTTCATCTTTATTATCACTTTTTATATAAACATCTATTATAAATTAGAGATTTTTTTTTGTTTTCTTATTTTATAAAAATTTTCATTCGTTTTAGAAGCTTAAATATAGCTAAAAATATATGAACATATTTTAAAACTATTGTAAGATTATAAAAAGATTAGTTCGTCGGATGTAAATTTGATACTTACATAGGATTGTATAATATTTATCGCGAGCAAATTTCCTGAACGTATATCCTATACGCTCCCATAATATCAGAAAGGGTTAAATGAAACCTTTGAGTTTAATTCGGAAAGGTGAATACCAGTAGTTCATTCCAAAGAGATAAGAAACACGCGAAGATATTGTTTAGCGACACCATTTCAATTGCTATGGCACACCCACATGGTCAAAGCCGGCTAAAGTAAAACAGCAGCGTGTACTGACCATCTTTAATTTCACTAAAACGCAAAGTGAGTAATAAACTGGTCTAGACGTATGTTCTGGCTTATAGTATTACTATTTACTATGCGTGGGTGTCCAGTGTGGGTGTGTCAGTAGACACGACAGAATACTTGACATATGGATGGACATAAGCCTTCCTGCTACTTTTTTTTAAAACTTTGGAATTTAGAAACAATTCGTACAAACGAGTCAAAATATTGTTAAAATACCTATTCTAATAACCCTTAAAATTTAAAAAAATCCCATCGGAACTTTGAAACATCATATTTAATTATGATAACTAATATTTTATTAGCGAAAAAGAATAAAATCCGTTGTTTAAGATCACATGAAATTAGAAATAATGATACCAATCTAATCAGATAATCATGTTGGCAAGCATTGCGAGAGTTTCATCATTGCATTCTTACACGAAAAATTAACCACATTGGCCTCATATAAGCTAATTAAATTAGGAAACGAATGTATATTAGACGAGGGAGATAGATATTTTCTCACATACATACATATCCTCTTATAATTTTGGGTCGAATGATCACACATTACATATTTACCAATTTGTAAAGAATTCTTTTGAAAAATTATATGTCATATATTTTATTATTATAATTTATGTATAAAATTTTCAGTAAGGAATACTACCCTCATCATTTATGTCTTGAATTATATCGTCTTCTTGGCCATCATCGGGAGAGAATAAAGGTTCAAGATCATCTTCTATTTTTTCCTTCATTATATTAAAAATAGGTATAGGTTTTCTTTTGCGAATAGCTCTTTCGATCTTTTGAGCCATCTTAATTTCTAGAGCACTGCTAATGAAATTGACTATTTTACAATCTTGATGACTGCCTACCCTTCCGACTCTACCACATCTAAAAATACAGGAAATTAATTACATACTGTCTGTTTTCGTTATATTGAAGTAAACAAGCCTTACCGGTGAATATAATCAGCAGTATCCATTGGAAATTCATAATTCAATATGTGTCGGACCATGACAGTATCCAATCCTCTAGATCCAATGTTCGTAGTTGATAATACATTAACTTTTCCATTCTTGAATTCCTGATATTTTCCTTGTTTTAATTCCAAAGGCATGTTACCATTTAAACAAATGTTATTGATACCACAATCATTTAAGAACATATTAATAAAATCGCAAGTAGCGATATTATTACTAAATATTATTACTGGTTCCTTAGATTTAACTTTTGGTTTTATAAACTTTAATAGCTGGTACGGTTTTTGACTAGGACCCAATCTCACAAATGTCTGAGGTACGGAAATACGATGCAATTGTTCTGTAACTACTTTAACCAGAGAATCGACCTAAAATTTGAATATATTATTATATTACAAACTGCTTATACATTTTATAAATTATTTCTATATATTTATTCATATGACCTACATTTACTATGCTTCCTAAGACTTCAGAGATTCTTTGAGGCATTGTGGCAGAAGCTAATGTCAATTGAGCATTTTTAGGCATTCCGTTTTCATCTATTATTGGTTCATGAGCAATCTATATTACGATATAAACAGATTATTATGATCTCATCTTCAAGATCGTATATGGAATATGTATAATTTATACACACTTGTAGCCTATTCATGAATACATTAAGTTTGCCATCAAATGATTCATGAAATAATGCATCCGCTTCATCCAGAACAATATGTTTGACACAATATAATTTATAAATTTTGAAAGTGGTCAGTTTACTGATAACTCCAAAACTTGCTACAACGAGATCGACATCGTCCATAGGTAACCTTGATACCAATCTTTTTGTTTTACCACCTATTAAGATTTTGGTTGAAATACCAAGACCATTTGACAACTTTTTAGCTTCTTCCTGTATTATATAAATAAATATATATTTATATTCATTTATATATATTCATATTAAATAACATTTATATTATAGTAGAGAGAATTATATGAAAAAAAAACAAACCCCTATCTGAATAGCTAATTCTCGACTTGGTGTAACGATTAATCCTAATGGAGAATTAAGAGGTCTTTCTAACATTGGTTTCCAATTTAAAATTTGATCTATTAAAGGAATAAGATATGCCATTGTTTTGCCACATCCAGTTTCAGCAGCTATTACAGTATTTAGACCACTCAGAATTTTTGGTATAGCACATTCCTGAATTTTTAACGGCGTTGTATGGCCTATTTCCTGTAATTTCTTGCATAACGAAGGATCTAAATCGAATTTCTCAAAAGTAGACATTTTAATATCTTCATCTAATGTTAAAGTTTTTTCCTAAAAAGATTAGCATTTGTTAAGCGTGTCTTTTAAGTATGATTTTATATGGAAATACTTAAACAAATGATACAAACTGGATAAATACAAAAATGATCTCCTTTGGAATCTGAACGATTCCATCCTTTGCTGTTTAAGGGTATTTCTTCGTATTTTGAATAAATATCACCTTGGTAGAAATTAAACATCGGGCGTTTGCAAAGGATTATTGGTGTTTTCGATTTCCTTTCTTCGGCAGTAAATGCTTCCCGTTTTTTAACTTCATGTTTTTTAAAACGTTTGGTACTAACTCTTTTCTAAATCCAATAGAAATATATTATTATTTTTATAAATAAAAAATATAGAAAAGAAATAAGAATAACCTAAAAGAAACATCACCTAAAAAACATAACCTATTCGAAAATCATGCTAAAAATTAAAGTTTACTAACCCCATACTTCCGTAAATTTATAATTGACACACTTATGTTCTGATAACATAAATTACAATATCTAAATATCATTTTAAAATGCTGTTATTTTTACAATCTTATTCTACAGAAAAGATTATAATATTCGTCACATTACACACGAAATTTTTATAATATGAAACCACATATATCTTGACTCAATTATCATTAGATATCCCCATTCTCGTAAGATTTAAATAAATAGCGCCCTTACCTAATGTCGGTAATATCACTTTTCTTTCAAAACAAAGAATACAGAAGTACATACAAGTCCCCTTTTTTATCTACTCAATTTCATTTTAGTTATTACCGGTACCACCACTGGGCGATAGTATGTACTTAACGCGATGACGGTACAATACTATCAAAGAACAGTACAATGTTATCAAAGAGCGCTACAATACTATCAAAGAACGGTACAAACTATCAAAGAATACAGTATGCAATCAATTATCACCCACTGGTGGTCTCGGTAGTAACTAAAATGAAACTAGGTAGATAAAAAAGGGGATTCGTGAATTTCTATGTACTTTGTATTCTTTATTATTATAATAAATAAATCTACATTGTAGTTACCGTGATTACTATAACGATCGATAATACAGATTTTTATTTTAACAACTGAAAAACTAACTTCCGAATATCTTTTATTACTCTAAATAAAATTGAAAGATGATACAATAAAAATAAAAAAGAGCGAACAATATAATACAAATTATTTACATATGATTGATCGTTTTTTTTTCTATTTAAAAAACAAATATTGAAATAATATTTCAAAGAAGAAGAGACAAAAGAAAAAAAGAAAAGTCTCAAATTTGAAGTTGAACAGGACAATCGATAGATTTCGATCAGTGTCTATAGCAGCAGGTAAGAGGACGAGCAAGGTAGGGTGTCACACTTTCGTTCTCCCCAGGTTCGATTGTTGTTGGTGCCAGCAGGTTTTCTAGTCGTCAACGGCAATAGACGGCGGCGTTCGACCCAGGAAAGGCGAAAGTGCGAGTAAGAAGAAGGCGAAGACGAAGAAGAAGAAGAAAAACCGTCGAAAGTCAGTTAGAAGACGAAGGAGAATGTTTGTCTTTTGTCGAGGTCGGAACGATCGCTTTGAGCGATAGTCTTTGCGAATAAACGCGAGGAGGATGGCCGATCGCGAAGAGGACGATGACGAAGAGGGGGAAGAGCGGGAAGGGGTGGAAGAGGAGAAGGAGGAGAACAAGATGGTGTTGAGGAGGAGGCACGAGAGGATAAAGGAGAGGAAGGAGAAAAAGGAGCCGAAGGAGACCGACGAGTTTACTACCGACGAGAATCTCAGGATATTCGAGACTCTTTGCATCTCGTCTCCTCACAAGGTCTACTCATCTCACAGCACGATTCACAACACTATCGCACTCAACTTAAAATTTGTGAAGCGCACCTTGCTCTTTTTTTTTTTTCTTTTTGATATTCTCTCACGTGTATATATGTGCCGGTAATGGCGACAGTTAACTCAGTCAGAAATTTGAAAAAATTGTGATTTGTTTTATATTATATAATTATTTATATTACAAAACAAATCATACAATCAATTTTTTTCCATTTTTTGACATAGTCCACAGTCATAATTAACGGTAAAATTATAGTTAAATAAATATATATTTATGCACCCGGCACGTATATTTTATTTTTCTCCTCTCTTATATAAAATATCACTAATTGTGTAAATAAAATGATTATTTGCCATTAATTTTAACGTAGAATTATGAATTAGGTATATTTGAAAAATTTTCGATTTATATCACGATCAAAATTACACCTTTTTAAACGAATAATGCACGAATAATGCACATAGAAAAAATCGATCAAATCTATCGAAGAAGAGGGTTAGTTTACGTTCATCGAGTGCTAAGTTTCGTTACTGAGCTCTTGAAAATCGTTGTTTGATCGAAAGCTTCGTTTTCCCTACGTTTTCTCATAGAAGCGTCAGCCCGTTAAAACCCATTGGAATTTCATCGTGGATCCGATTTACGAGTGGCTCGTTTAATTGATGCGTCCAATCGTAATCTCGTAATTTCGTCACGCGTAAGCGTCATTATCGTAGCCCTCGAAACATTGCCCTCTCTTTTACCTCTACTCTGATCCTCTTTCTCTTTCTCTTTTTTTTCCCTTTCTCTTTCTCTCTTTCTCTGTCTCTTTATCTATCTCTATCTATCGCTGTCTCTATTTCTCTTATTCGCTTCAGTGTGACGTATACGAGGTACACCAGTGAAACGCAAATGTATTGAGTTGCATGCGAACAAGGGTTGCGTTGCCATAGCGTTACACAGAATCGATTTTAGCAGTTCCACTAAAGGTCCGTGTATACGCGCCTTTTCGATCCTCCGCATTCTCGCGTGCCACCATTAAGGAAGCCTCAATTTATTTATTTCTTCGAGATCTTTTTAATTTTCCTTCAAAATTATCTACCTCCCCTTCACATTTTTATTATTTTCTATTCTCAAATTAATTTTCTTACTCGTTAACTTTTACATTGTGTCGCTAGAACGACGCGATGACGACTATACTTGTTAAATACAGAAACCGTGTAGCTGTTGTTACATTCAATACAATTTATAACGAAATAAAAAATAATTGATTTTTATTGAAAATTATTATTAATCGATAAGCTAGAGACATAATAAAAAGAAAATGACTGATCTCTAAAGGATTTGCTAGAAAGGAAAAATTTAAGTGATGGGGTTCTTTATTACAGCACTTATGTTAACCATGTTTCTTACAATAAGTAAAACTTTTATCTTTCTATTTCTTTAAAAGAAATTTTGTTTTTTTTTCATTCTTCTTTTAAAATATTTTAAAATATTTACTTATACTTATTTCTATTTATAAATATCATTAATTTTTAACAGGAAATTTAATACAAATATCAATTGATAGTTACGAGGTACGTGACGAGTATAATCGTTATTTACAGTTAAGAGGATAACGAATAATAACCAATTTTAATTTCATTTTCTATGTTGATTCGTTACGAGTTCGAGATAAATGAATCGAAATTTTTGCATTCAAATTCGCTTAATGTTAACTAACTATGAGTCACGCGAAATAATATTTATTTAGTGAATACAATTTTTAAATAAATTACATAAAGAATTTTGTTTTTAATTTTTAGGAAATAAATACGTATATGTATACGTATTAATTTGTATATATTTAAAGATTCACGCGCGTTGATGATAAATAGATCGAATTTGATACAGAAACGTCCATTGAAACGTAATTGCTAAAACATTATATTGATGACCGACAGATATTATCTATTGTATATTGGCATATAATAATAGCCGATAGTTATCGTGAATAATGTCACGGACTTATTCGTGCCATTATTTCCCTAATCATTTTCGAATTTGTATAAATATCCACGCAACCCAAGCTGACAGTAATATCTCTAAAATTTATAAAAATATTCAAGTAAGTTCCTTTTACTTTTGTTCTCGACAAAAGAAAATGTCTATCATTATTCATTATTAATTGTCAAAATAAAATACTATAAAATACGAGGATAGGTTGAATGGTTTTAAGTCTTGACAAAACAAATAATATTTAATTATTTTTAAATAAAAGTAAGTTCGACTGAAAAATATTGTTTCTATGTTGTAAAAAAGAGATATTTACTTTTTTTTAAGAAAGTTAAAACATGTGTCCAGTGAAACGTAAAGGGTTTTCATGAAAACCTCTCGTTAAATATTTTTCTAAAATAATCAAATAAAAAATATACACAATAGATGTATTAACACATGTTAAAAAATAAATCTTCTTGGATAAGTTGCAAATTCAAAGAAGTGATTGTTAATGCGTAAGCATTAGCGTTTAAGAAAGATGAAACGCAATTACCGTTCCTTCCAGCGTATATATTAGACGAGAAAATATCTTTTCAACTGTGGTTAACGGTGTGAGGATAAGATAATCCACGTGGTAGGAACAGTGATTTTCACTCGGCGTTTATGAAGGAAGAGGATGAGAAGGAGAGGGAGATAAAGAAGAATGTGGCCGTCTTCCTCCAAGTAAACTAATTTTTTACTCTTAACGACCAACTTCCCAGATGTAGTAATAAATCATTTTAACTAAATCCACTATGGTAGGAGGGAGTCACGATTTATGAATTTGTTTAGTATCTTTTTTTCTTTCCCTTTCTCTTATTATTTTTACCTGTATTTAAAAAACAAAAACTTCTTTTTGGAAACTATGATTATAATGCTCTAAACCGAAATTGTATTAGTTTTTATTAATTAAAGAAATTAAAATGTGAATATTTTCTAAAAATATAAATTCAATTGTAAGAGATATTTATTAAAGATTCTTAAATGATTCTATGTAATGTAAAAAGTTAATTTCACTCAGTATGATGATATCTCTTGTATCAATTTTACTTTTATACTTATCGAACACAATTTTTAGTTTCTAGAGTTGCAAACTCGATTAAATGCACGCGTACTCGACAAATTTTTAAATTTATATTTCTCGAAAAAAATGAACACATTTTATTCTACATTTTTGACTTGTTAGTTTTTCATGTAAAAACACTTCTCTGCTCGTTTTTACCATCATTTTACAGGATATCCTGTACATTATTTTACATATATCAAACATTATTAGATACTTTAAAAAAACATTTTTTCGGTCACTATATACGGTTAACCCTGTATATTAATTTTAATTTTAAATCTAACTTAAATATAACTTTATTTTGTATAATTTTTGTGTACACTTTTCTTTGTCCGTTTCGATTTTTAAAAGTCGTCGGAGAAACCAGAAATATAAGAGAGAAAAATAGAATAAAAAGGAGGAAGCTGTAAGGATCTTTTCTTTGGTTACAGTTGGACACAGGAGATGCGATGACTCATGACTTGACGACGACGTTGAGGAGCGAACTGGCAGCTCTCGAATATAAACGAGATAGGTTGATGTTCGAGGTAAAACGATTTCCGTGCTGTTCCGACGGCTAAATCGGCTGGATTATTAATTCAACGGCTTTTCCTTCTTAGCTGCAGGAGATGAAGAACACCGTCAGATCAAGAGACCAAAGGGTCGGAGAACTTCAGGTGGAAGCTGATCAGTTGAGGGAACAAGCTGCCAGACAGAATTCTATCATTTCCAGTCTTAAGAAACGCATAAAGGCGAGAAATTTGTTTTATTTTTAATAAATATATAATCCGTTTATATAATTTATAAGTTTAATAATCATATAAAATAAGTTTCTTTGTATTAGAATTTGTGAAAACATTACATTACAAGCAGATATAAGATATAATTATATGTATAAATTAATTCACAGGAATTGGAAGAGCGTGAGAAAAATCTTTACGCGTCTCAAGGAAGAAACGAAATTTCGATACAAGGATTACAACGAGACGTCAAGTATCACGAAGAAAAGGTCAGAGAATACGAGAAGAAAATTCGACAAATTGAGCATAATTTATCCGAGGAGATACAATTAAAAGAAAGAGCGAGATTAAATCTTCAGGTATTCTTTTTTTTATGTAAATTTACATTTATTAAATTGAAAAGATTTGTTAAAATTAAACGTAAAAATTGATATTTTTATGAGAAATTAGTTCCTTATGTATTTATCGTTTAAAAATAAACTAAAAAGAATAATTATTTGAAAGATAATTTTCATTATTATTGTACTAAATATTCTACATATTAATAAACAATCACAAAGGTAAAACATTCTCATTGAAATACTCGAAACTTTTGATATAAAATGAAAATGAAATTTTCCTGCTTTATTGAAAAATAAATTATTCGGTTTACTGAATACTGTTGGAAAATTAACGGAATTCAATTAAATCGAATTCACATTAAAAGGAATTTGTACGGCGTCTGGCACACGCATTAAACGTCGAGTACAGTGAAACGGTTCACCATAGTCCGGAAGTGGTTATCCACAAGGCGGAAGAATTAGTGCAAGAAGTAAATCGGTTGCGAAATAGGAGTACTACAATCGAGACGCAACTTAGCGGTATCGAGAATGATTTTCGAAATTGTAAAGACGCGCTAAATCGTCTTACCACTGAAAAAGAACAACTTCAGAGGCAAATGTCTACACAACTGGTTGATTTGGAACGCTTACGGCAGGTATAGTTACAAGTGAACATGTATACAAAGAAAAAAGTTTATTTTCAGGATGATACTCTATATTGAACATATTTCTCTAATAGATTCATAATTATTAGCGATATTTGTAGTTAAGTGTAAAATGTAAGGAAATGTGAAATTTGAGTATTTATTTTTAAAATGTAAACTTTATCATAATAAAAGTATCGTTTTCGTTTTTTGTCCTTAAAATCGAGGATGTTATGGGTAAAAATAAGTTCAATTAAAAGTTTTACAAATTAAATAGATGTTTTTTGACCAATTCCAAAAAAAAGAGTGTGGTTAATGGACATTTATTTAACAATTCAACTAACTAATACGATATTTTATAATTAGAATTTGTATAGTTATATCATTTTATAAAGTTATTGAATTGATTCATAAATAAATGTCATATATAATAATTTCTAACTTACAATGAATTTTTGATTTTTTCGTGAATCAATATTTGAAAATTATTGAAAATATATCATTATCAATACTCTAAAACAGAGAATGATAAATAAACTAAAAAAAATCTGCTAGTTATGTTAAGAAATATATCACGTTTATCAGGAAAAAGAATGTTTAGAAATGCAACATAGAGTAGCCGAAAGAGAGATGAATGATCTGAGAGATAAATTGGTGAATGCGAACAGAAATATAACAAGTGCTACAGGAAACATATCTAATCAGGAAGCATTGATCTGCCAATTACGAGGTAAACTTTAAGCGAATGCTTGTTTCATTATAAAATAAATACGATTGATTCGTTGTTATTTCTTCACAGACGATTTGAAGAATCGCGAAGAAAAAGAGCAACGCCTGCAAACAGAACTGAGACACTTACTGGAATCTTTAGCAATTCTTTTGAGTACACCGAGTAGATTTGTGGAATCTCATGAAAATGCGATAAAGGATAGGATTAGAGAGATCCTTGACGAAAGCAAAGATCAAGCACTGGTATTTCGCTTCTATTCGTGATACATTATTTAGATACTTTAGAAAAGATTGTTAAACGATTTAGACATTCAGATTATATTCGATTGGTATCAATATTGAACTGCTCGGAAAGTTATAAATAGAAAAATTTATAAATATAACAATATTTTATATTATATATATTTTTGTAAATAGTCAATGATCAAACCACGTTGGATTATTATTTTCCGTCAGATCATTAAAGTCAAACAACGTGGGCACGGTTAGTAAAGTGGATTGGTAATCCATCCGAAATAAACAAAAACCATATGCTGTTGACTTCAGGGAGGCGGTAAAGAGACATGACCTTTTTGATAGTATTGGATAGGTGTGAGAAGGTGTTAGTAAAAAAGTAATTCGAACCTGTAAAAGGGAGAGTAAAAAGATACGATATATTTTGTTTAAATAAACATATTATCTTGGTAAAAATAAATATACACTTTCCGGGCAATCCTTATGTTTTACTTCGGAAAAATTTTAAAATTTGAATTATATAATATTTAGAAAATTCAAAGTTTACGAGAGAAGGTGAACGCTGCCACGGAATCTGCCAATCGTCAAAGCGAAATGCTTGAGACGAGTATGATGAAGATGCGACATTTAGAAGAGGAACGATCTAGTCTCGAGGTGAAGATACACAAACTGGAGACTGAGTTAACCAGCTGTGAACTTTCCAAAGAATCTTTACGTAGAGACAAACAAACGGTGATTTTACAAATATTTTTTATTTTAAATGTATGAAAGAACAAAACAAGTTATGTTTGCCGAAATTGAACGCATGTTTTAGTTTACGACGTTTTTCGATCGATTGGGGAAAGCCATGCAGATCGAAGAAATTTCGGAAGACGTCGGAATCGAATTACAAACCGAATCCTTACTTGTACGAGCCGAACAACTTGCCAGATTAGAAACGGACAAATTAGTCGATAAGGTGAAGGACACGATCGATAGATAAATTTATATTTTTTTTTTTACCGATCTTTAAAATATCTTTCTTCTTGTTTTTTTCTTTTATTTCAAATCCTATGAAAATTCTACCGTTCGTGTACTTCAGTACATGTACTCCAGCTACACGATATTACCAAGGATTCGTCGTGAGAGATCCTTTCACGAGCTTCCCTCCCCGAAAGACGTAAGCCCAAGCTCCAAACCAGTCGAGAAGAACCTTCCCGTTTAACGCTTTATCGTGCTTCTCATTTCGAATTCGGTTCCTTTTGACTTCTCTTTTTTGTACTGTTCCACACTTGAACGAAAAATTCTCTGGCTTTTTCGTGAAACTCACGTAAAGGTACAATTCGATCCGATTTTGCTCGCTTCGTATATAAATAGTTCATTAGTTTCTTTCAAGGATAATTCCATTACCTTTTTTATACTTTTTCATTTTAGATATCAGCACGAGATCTTTTCTTTTTCTTTTTTTTTTTTTTTTTTTTTTTAATATATACTTTTTTACATAATATGTTTCACGATAAATTGTTAATAAAATTTCCTAAAAAAATAGATCATTCATTTTATATTCTTTCTATTCTTTGTAAAATAATTTGATTTCTTTTGCAATTCCATCGTAGTATTATGTAAATTATTGTCACATTTGTAATTAGAAGATTCATTTATTACAATTAGAAAGAATATTTTTTTTCCAAAGATGTTCGCATCTTCGAGCATATATGTACTTTTTATTTTATGTCGCTTAGACGTCAGTGGTCTATCAATTGCAACGACGTGTGAGAACCCTTAGGGAACAACTGCAGAGGCGAGATCTTCACTTGGATCTTCTGCGAAGAAAATTGTCTTTGCAAGAGGACAGTGTGAGAATAAAAACATTGTTACAAAGCGAGAGAGACGAAGCGAATCTTCGGTGAATGTTGCATCGAATAAAATAATTTAAAATAATAATACAAGAAAAATATTATCATTATTTTGAATTTTTAGCGCGAAAAAATTAACAAAACAGGTGGAACGAACACAATCACAACTGTCGGAAGAAAAATTACGAAATCGAGAACTGAGTGTTCAATTAACCGAAGCGGCTGATTACAAGGTTTTATATATTTTAATAATGAAAATATAAAAACAAATAATTACTAAATAAAACAAATTGTACCATTTGGTATAATATATATATATATATTATATTATATTTCTATATATATGTGTGTGTGTGATTATATTTAATTATAATATATTATATTTCTATATATATTATATGATATTATTTTATTATTTATATAATAATAAGAACAAATTAATATGAAATAATTTCAACGATTGTGTTTCATAATTTTTCAAATATATTTTTCACTGTATATATACTATATTTAATTCACTTTGATTTCTTTTATTGCAATTCAATCTTTCACGATGTTAGCTACTTTAAAATCGAAATACACAAATTTTACGTTTCCATGATACAGATAGCGGCATTGGAAAGGAGTAGGAAAATAGAGGAGCTCCAGAAACGTCTCGTAGAAAGCGAGATGTTGAGAACGCGTTACAGTAGAAAGCTATCTATGTTGAAAGAGCAAATGAGAACGACATCTGAAACGGCTGATCAAGAAAGATCCATCAACGATCATTCTCTACAACTTCTTAGAGATGAATTGGCGCAGGTGAAGCAAAATCTCGCCGAAGTTACTAGAAGGGAATCTCAGGTAAATACATCACGTAAATACATGCACACATACAAATTCAACAGAATCAATGATCCTTAAAAGTTTCGATTAATTTTTATTAATATTTATTTATTTAAATATGTACTTATATATATTATAAAAAATTATGATAATTTTGAATTGTTATTTTTGAAGCATTTTCAAATTTCACAGTCTAAAATAATCCAATTACAAAAGATATGACATAAGAGAAAAATAATACACCAAATAAATGATAAATTACAGTTATTTTACGAAGAAAGTATGAATTCCCATATTTACGAGTCTCGAAATACTTCCGATATGTATGCAGAATATATTTATATTTTATAGTTTAATTTTTATTATACAAATAATATTTATAAATATTTATTTTCTAGAAATTCTTACCGTAAAATTCTTGCCAAATAAGATATTACGTATTCGGCACGCAAAGTCGAATTCACGCAATCTTGATTTATAGTGATTCCTCTATAAACCTACTTGCATTCGACCCCTGTAAGAGAGTTCGGACGCGGTACGCTTGGCGATCCGTATTTTCGAATTTGATATGCTTGTTAAAATGCAGAACCCTTTGACTATGTCATTTCACTTCGTCCGTAAAATTAGAACTGAAACGAGAGCGTGAAAGCATCTTCTTCATTTATCAAAATCAATCTCCGGAGAATATACGGGACACTTACAAAATATCCGTCACTTCTCGTGACAGATCACGTTATTAAAGAAGAAAATATTCTTTTTCTTCTCGTGACTCATTTTTCATGTTCTTTTTTCTTTTTTTAATAGGCATACAAGAGATTACTCCAATGTAAGAGAAATCTAAAAAAAAAAAGAAAAAAAAAGAAAAAGATAGGAGCACACCCTTTCCCGAATAAAAATAAAATATAGAATGAAGAAAAGGAAATAGAATAACACGTATCGCGACGTAACATCTTATTCATTTTCATTGATATAATTGAAAATGATAATCAATCAACCTAAATCATTTTATCTGATAAAGATGATCTATGGAGGTATATATATATATTGAATATATGCACAGTAGCCCTTGTGGTGTTTTCGAAAGGCAAGAATCTCGCGTATGATCTAGAGTTAGTAACGTTGTTCCTCGAGTCAGAGAGCAAACGGACTCGTTAATTCATTGAAGCAATCTCACCGACTACACGCAGATGACATCCATTCGTATTATTGCTACTCGTTCTCTCCCTCTCTCTCGTAGGAACTGCATAAACCTGCTCTTCGCGAGAAGGCAAGACTTTATCTCTTTCTTTCTCCTAACGAGTACGACATCGTTGTTCGTCGATCGTTCATTCGAATCACGTTCACGTTCACCGAAGTATATAATTTGAAACGACTCGCGAAACCGTCTTTTGCCTTTCTTTGAGCTGGCACGTGCCACCCACTAGTCGACCCGTTACGAATTCAAACTTTTCGAATGGTATTTACAAAATAATACATTTTTGGAATGTTTTTTTTCTTCTTATTTTACATGTAGAAGAAATAATTTTCAATCTAACTTTTATAGCATAATAATCGCTTATAGAACTTTCACTTGCGTATAAATATAATCAAATTGAATGTATTTAAATTTGTTCTTATATATCTAAATACTTTCGTTTATGATTAACCAACGTAACTCGAAATAACTTGGCAAAGTAACGAAGAACCGAGAAGGATGCTCTGTGATCATTCAAACGAATCGGACCCTTGTAATTTTATCGAAACCTTTTTTTCTTGCTTTCTCGAAAACGACCAAAAGTGTTAGGTCGTAAGCGTTGACTCTCACCCAGAAACATAGAATCGATTTTCGATAGGTCCTTCATTATTTTTGATTATCTCAACTGATTTGAACGTAAAGCAATTTTTGACGATCTAACTTGTAATGGCGAGCGTGTTAATGTAGTAGTTGTAGTAGTAGTATGCATAGATATATCTATTTATCTATCTATCTATATATCTATACAACTTGCAAATCGTTCATATCCTATTTCAGTTGCAGAGCTTCCGTGTCTCCGTAGCGAAATTATTGTCGGAGCCAATCTGCACTCCGGATTACGAGATCATTACGCGACTGCAGAAAATGGTTGCAGCCCATCGCGACTTCACCATGCTCTCCCGTAGATACGATGAACCGTTGGAAGCGAGTCCCTCAAGGTGCACAAGGTAATCCTTGTTAAATATTAACGAGAAAGGGAATAACTTTGAAAGCAAACGTGTTTTAGCCGTTCTAAGCAGGAAAATATGGAAACCATTCTGAGAACATTTAGAGTTGAAAAATATTCTATAAAAAATAAATTCTTAGATTATCTTCTCTTGTATGTTTTTCTCCGTTTATGCCTCGTTAATTTTTATTCAAGATAAGAAACTTTAACGATTACGTTTTTATATATCTTTCTAACAAAGATATTTTACATTGATAAATCATTTAATGATTTAAATATTATTCGTTATTTGTATTTAAATTAAAGTGAATTAGGTTAATTCTATTTTTTATTATTCTATTGCATAATCGGTAATTATAAAAACAACCTAAGTTATATATACATATAAGTATATATTTATATATTTTTTAAATTTATTCCTACGTCACTTTCATTAATATTGGTATATGCGACAAGATTTCGAATCTTATATTCTTTAATTTAAATAATTTCATTCGGAATTTTTTTAATAATTCGAATAAAATGTAAATAAAAAACATATAGAAAAATTGAATTTATTATTTAATTTTTTGTTAAATTAAATTTATTGTTAGAGAAAAGAAGTATGTATATAAAAGTATATTAAAGTATTGAGATTAATAAAAAAAAATGTTAACAGCATTCATCCGATCCATTCGGTGCATCCACCGAGATCACCCGGTTCTCGGTGTACCCGTTATGAAGACAGCGGATTTGCAGATCCACCAGATTTGCACGATATCGAGGAGGATTTTAACAAGAGACCAGTAAGGAGCAGCCTACTTCCGTGACATCGGCCAAGATTCAACGTTTGAACGGTTGTCTGCTTGAATCAATGGCGACAGCATCTGATCGTCGATCTCCGTTTCTTATTAGATTTATATACGAATGAAACGATGCGTAAAGCGAACCGTTTACTTCGTTTAAACGGACGACTTCTACAGTCGTTTTCCTGGAACTTCAAAAAAGAGACTCTTCTTGTTTACGAATACAACTTACAGGATATTATCCTATCATGTTCATTCAAATGATTCATTTTTTCGTGATAAGAAATAATTTTCCAATGTGTAGGAGATAGGGTAAGTTCTAACTCAAAGTTTCAATCTAAAAATATAAAATTCAACATTTTAACTAATAAAAATAATCGAACATTCGTATTGTATATTTGGACTCTGTCATCAATCTAGAATAATTATTTATTATTCTTTAGAAATAACTTTGTAATGTAACTTTTTATACGATGTGAATCATTTCCATTTGTATAAAAATTCTAAAGTAGCATTTTTTAATCATACAACTTTCCTCACAATTATTAATATAAAATAGAGTTAAAAAATACACAAATATGTGTAACGAAAAAAATGTGTCATTCAATAGGAATATTGTACACGTTTGAATGCGTGTTCTTATGACTTATATAGGTTGAAAATTAAATGATCGTAGATAAGTATCGTTTTTCAGTTCAACAAACTCAGAAGTTCAAACATTGACCGTGATTGAAATCGTTTAACGATCTATAACGATCGTTTGATATTCGATTATTTTTTTTTCTTTTTTAATATTTTTTGTTGTTGCAATGATTGTTTTGCTAGTATGTGTAATCACCGATCAACTTGTATAATTAATTTGAAATGTAACTTTTATAAAATTATATACCTTAAGCATTGCTACGATTCAGATCTGTTCGATTCCACATTAAAGATGAAATAAAAGAATAAATTGTGAAACTGGTTTTCGAGCTACTTACACATCGTATCATTCTCAACTGTTTTGCGAATTTTCGATTAATATATCTTTTTAATACCGGATTAAATGTAATCACTCTCACTTCGAAGAACTTGTTCGCAAAAGAGGAACACGTTCAGATTATCGAAAATTAACAAAATCATCGACATCATAAATTTCAAAGAGTCATTTATATTTCAACGTTACTTTGTATTACATATCTGTAAATAAAAGAAAAAATTCGAACAATGACAATGAAATAAAGATAATAAAATTTTGTATCAACTATCTTACATCTATTTATGCTCAAGGAAACATTATTCTTCAAAAAAAAAAGTTATAAGTGTAAATAATATAAAAACGAATAGAAAGGTCTGCAAAAGGTGTGCGTCATTATTTTTATTCATTTATCCTATAAACGTTATGGTGTGTGCTATTTTTTAAATGATGTGTATTAATGCTACAATTAAACATTCAAATCTATCCCGAGAACATAATCATTATAGAAGACTTATTAATTTGTTTTTAAACGATCAGTTAAACTCGATCACGATCGGCCGCGTTCCCCTATTTAAATAACACGCGAGGTAGACCCACATTTTTTTCAAGTTGCTTCTTGTACAGCCGATAATTCGAAGCTTCACTTCCGCCGACACGGTTCCAATTTCCATGCGTGGTCCTACGCTGTGAATAGGCAACCATAAGTGGTTGCAAGTTGATATGAATGTAACGGTACATAATCGAATATCGTAATTACTCTTCAAAGATCGCCTTGCGAAAACTCAGATCGTTCTCTCTCTCTCTCTCTGGTATATATATATATATACCTAGTTTACTTGTTTGCTCATTCTTTTGTAAAATGAGATAATGTTACGGTTTTTATTGCATCCTCACTATTCATCATCGTTAATGACACCGTTCGAAGGGCGAACTATTCTTTAGTTTTTAAGGTTTCCTTTTTTTAGATACATATATAAAAAAGAAGAACCCATATATTAAGCAGAATAGTAATAGATAATAAATAGTAATAAATTCAGAATTAGCCAACTTTTAATTTAGACAAAAAAAATTTTAACAATTATTTTGACTGAAATAAAAAATTGATCATTCAATGCCAAAAAGTCCATGTTATTTAGATGGGAAATTTACCTCGTTGTGCGGCGAAGATTAAAATTGAAATAAAGACTTGAAACTTGAGGGATATTTTGTTGTATTGCCTCTGAGAGAATAAAAATTCAAAAATACCTAAAATAAGAACCACTCAAATATATCTACATGTATATATATCCCATGTATGTGTCCCGTATAAATACATCACTGTGACTGACGAGCCCGTATACAATCACAATTTATATTTCTAATAAAATATGTTAATAAAAGATTAATCATTTTATTAATCTTGTTCATATGTCCAGAATTTGGTATATTGGAGTGCTATAAGTACTCCAGGCAGAAATATTCATTGACAATTTTCAAGGACTATCACAACTGGTTCGGTTTCGCGGAATACTTGATTTCGAAGAGTCTCGTCTGCAATGGAATAAAGTAACGTGGTCATAAAAATGATACTACCTGTGATACCTTGTCTTGTTAATGGAAAATAATAGAAATGTTTTTTGAATCGAAAGAAAACATAAATCTAAAAACAACAAAGTTAATGGAGTTTCGTGAAAACATTTCTCGATTATATGGGCGATCTTTGGAGACACGTAAATTTGACTAGGCGTTTCTTACATCACACACAGGTATCGTAGCGTAAGACAGGCTTCGTAGTAAGTATGTAGGCGGTAGTTGTATCGCTATGGAGTGGAACAACCACATTCCAGAATGTAGACGGCGGAGTGAGTAAGAGGATGCGAATCGCAGAAGGGTAGACATGAAAGAGAGAAGCCGAGAAGGTGGGACAAAGGGAGAAGAGGAATGGAAGAATTCAGGTTCGTGAATACCTTCAGGGATTCGAACCTTCCTGCCATAGACGTTCAACGTGTGCGTTTCGAATACTCCGACGTTCACGAAACATCTATTCTCTCTGATTCACTTTCAAACATCATTGTAGAATCAAATCTTTAATGTTTTAAGATTGCTTGTACAATAAAGATAACTTTAATTAAATTGAGACTACCTTAATGAGTTTTAACGAATAATAGATTTCACGAAGATCTCGATTATTTTCCTTTTCGTGTAAGACGGAAATCATTCTCTTTAATTTATAAGGATTTATATATCTATATTTATTTTATATATCGACGATCCAATATCGACGATAGATACTGACGTCTAAATACATCGGTAATTGTAAAAGGATAGGTAATTGTTAGTCGAATAATTGAAAAAATTCATTTTACGACTTATATTATACAACAATTATTGATATTATAAAATGAATCGTAAAATAATTTTTATCCCATTTGTTTTGTATTTAATTCAGTGTCATTATTTATGGCACAAATTTTATTTTATTTTTTTGATCACTGAATGAATTGTTTGCCGTTAATGTTAAGTTTAAATTGTTATTCCAAAGTTCGTGTTTTAAAATTTTTGTTTATAAGAATAAAAAAGAAAATGAATTATTTTTATTATTAAATGTTAAATTATTATTAAAATGTTTTTGTATTTATATTGGATCATATTTGATCGCGTTCTTATTTTTCTTTCTTTCTTTCTATTAGACCGTGTTAGATTAAAATTTTAAAATAAAAGTATCAATTTTCTAAGAACAACCGTGAAAGAGGAACATTTTCAAGTCCCTCACTTACGAAAAGTAAATAAAGAAACGAGTTAAGTTTAATGCGATTCTGGGAAGTGTTCGACCGAATGACGAAGTTGCGCTTCGCCTACGTAAGCGCCTAACAGAGAACACTCGTGAATGGTTGATCTCGTTATTGTATGTTATGTGTGCGACTTTCGAGATCTGGGTTAGTACATATCTAAACTCTGAACTTAAGAGTACTTATTTATGCCAAAGTGGTGAGTTAAAGATAGATTATTTTTGTGTCACGAACTAGATTGTTACATGTGATACAATTTACTTGTAAATTGATGAATAAATCTCATAGAATTAGCTCTCCTATCATTTTCCTATTGTAAAGAAAAATGTACGGAAAATTAAAAAAGCTACAATTAAAATATTTCTTTAAAGAATATAAAAATGAAAATATATATATAAATATAGTATTGTGAACAAAATTTTAATCGTCTTAAGTTATTAAAATATCGCAAGGCTTCTTATTTTCAATCCCACAAGAGGATGCTTGAAAATACGAAGCCAATCGAGGGACGAACATTTGGTGGTGACTTTGTGAGCCGTGTCGAAACCTTTCAACGTAGCTAATTGTAAGATCAGATATTTGATCTGAAAATATAACAAACTGGCTAATAGGTAAAATTTTCAAAATATCTTTCATGAGATCTCACGAATAATTTGACCTTTCTCCAAATGGAATATAATCGAATTATGATAAATGAACACCTATCTAAGTTCAACGGACATTTAGTAGGAAATCTTAGAACATCTGCTCACGTGAAAGCATTTCCTCGATGAGCGCTAAACGCTTTTAACGTCGACCGACCAAGCGAGACCGATTGACGACAACGTTTCCTGGATTCTTCTACGAGATTTCCTTCTAATTAGCTTCGCTCCTTCCTTGTGTCGCATTATTACGCTGGAATACTTTTAATAAGTACTTATGTAACCGACGGATCGCGCGCAACTATATAATGATAATACCACAAATGAAAATACTGGTGGGAGGATTAAAGATACAAAACTTCAAAGAAAATGGAAATCAGTTTTGTAGAAGTGTGGGATGTTTCATATGTGAAAGTTCATTAGAAATCTTTATTTCGTTGAAAATTTCACTAAAATATATGCTAATTAATTTATATCTTTTTCAATGTGAATCTGAAACAGAAAAGATTAAGCTCAATCAGTCAAATAATACATTTATATTAATCAAATTGAATGCATCTTTACTACACGAGCAAATAAATTGATTTAATTTCCATGTTATGAACCAATTATTCCTATGTCCGAATTTTATTTTTAATATATTGTACACGTGACATGTATAATACTAATAAGTTTTTCGTATATTGTTTGCAGGATACATTTGTTATATATTATTGGCTTAAATGTGGAAACATATTTTAAATGGTATCACACAACAAAATATTATTATTCATAATATTATTATTATCGCAGCTTAAAATATTATATAGATAAAATATATATGATTTTTTGAAATCATATTCGGATCAGATGCAATTGAGTTAAAAAAAAATGCCATAAACAATGCATTAATATTTTTTTTAGTCAATCGAATAACAAAAAAAACAAATTCTAAATAAATTTTTTCGATCGTACTAATTATGTCAAACTTTAGTGTATACGTAAATCAAGTAGAAATAAATTAGTTAAAAAGAAGGAAACGAATTGGTCTCATGTTTTTAACTGCACGTAAGAATTCCAGTAGCTCTGATTTTCTAATTCATATAGTCCTAAATTCTATGGACACTCATTAACAATAAAATATCTCTTTTCAACGACTCATGGAAACGCCTCCATTAACTCTATTGCTCTCGGAGAATTCTAGCTGGAATCTGCTACATGTTTCTAGCCGTCCGATGCGTACATAATGTAGCTCTCGGTGAATTAAGGTCGTATGGAGAAAGAAGTTCACGATCATAGCAAAAAATGTACCACAAATTGTAAGAAGGCAGAAGAAATCGAGCGATCATTGGTAGAAGCTATGAAATTCTTATCGTTTTGTTTGTTAATGTTGAGCGTCACTAATGATGCCCGGTAGGGGTGCCATTTCTAGATCGCTGCTATAACGTTATATTTTTTTCATAAAAGATTATTTTCTATAGTACTGTTAGTATAAAAGTATATATATATATATATATATATATATATATAATATAGTATAGATATATTATTTTTTACATTTAAAATCTCTTAGAATATATAAATAACGATACTTTAATGTTCGATTAATATTTTGATGTTAGAAAGTATAAACTAATAAATATAATAAAGCAACATATTGGTAAAACAATAGTAAATATATTCAAGTCTTATTCAGATTGATATAAATATTAAATTTGAAATATAAAATATTTGAGTTCTCTAATGGATTATTCATTGAATTTTATATAAGCGGAATTAATGAAAAATATTAACTATCGTAAAACATTCATGAATCCATATAGTTCATCGGATATAGATGGAAAATAAATTTGTCTTTGCCAGTTAAAACTAAAACCCGTTCTATCCTTGAACGTATCTCTGAGACAGCACGAAAATTACATATTCTTTTGCTCGAGAGTCATTTCACGCTTCTTCGTTCAAAAACTCTTTCCCCGAGCTTCGAACTGCAGAAAAGTACACACATAAATATATGTGTATTCACCGGTGGTACTGGAAAGAGTTAAAATTAGTAACGGTCGAGGGACAGTTAAACGGCTCTTTGCGTTAATGTATAGTATATCTTATCGATTCTGTCAAGAGAAAACAACGTTCAAAAGAACATGAATTTCTTTTTTCCAATAAATAACACAAAAAAATCCTTCCTTGAATAAAAATGACAACAACAATTCCGTTAATTTTTCACGATCGATAGTTGGTTTTACAAACATAAAACGTTCATAAAATGTATATTCATTGATTTTTACCGAATTATGACCATATGTTATATAAAAGAATGAAATATAACATTTTCTGAAGATTATTTTAAAAATATTGTTAAAAATTATATAAGAACGTATTGATTTATATAAATAAAATTGACTTGGTCGATCAGTGTTAATGAAATCGACTTAAAGGAGTGTACTTGAACGTATGTCATTTGAACAAAGAAACGATACAGTGTCTGCATTAATAGGCATTAAAAAGAGAGGAAGAAGAATAATTATAAGAAGAAGAAGAAGAAGAAGAAGAAGATAAGGAGATGAGAGTGTAATGGGCAAAGAAAGAGAGAGAAAGAAGCAAGAGGGTCAAAAGCAAGATAAAACGAGTGAATGGCAGGCAACTCTGAACACGAGAAAATAAAAGAGAAAGGAGAATAAGAAGAAAAGGGAGGTTGTGGTCGAAGTAACGCCGAGGTTTAACATGGAGTCCTTTTACGCGAAGAGAAAAGGTGGGCCTTATGCAGAGGCTGCCTTCGAGCGAGCAAAGAGTCAGGACAGGATTGGATCTTGTTAGCCCTGAACTTGGCCACCAATGTCTTTCCTTCTCTGCAAACTTAAACGTAGTATAAGCTCTACGACGGGTTTGGTCTTACTGCGTTCACGATCTCTTAGTATCGAGCTTTAAATTCTCGTAAGAGTTTATGCAATGTTTTCATTTCAATTCCTAATTGAAATGGAAATTAGATGTATTTTTATCATTAAATTGAAACATGTTTATATCTTATAATCTATATAATTAGTAGATGTGTGTGTTTATAATTTATATATGTTTCTGTAATTATAATAGTAGACTAATTGTAAGTCAAAAATTGGAAAAAATTGATTTTATGATTTATTTTACAATAATAATCACAATTATATAGAATAAATTATAAAATTATATTTTTGTATATTTTGATTTACGTTAGTTCACTGTCATAATTATAGACATGTAAATAGCTTTTGTTATGCATAAACAATATATTTAAATACGGTGCCTCCTATGAAGTTTTACAAGTAATTTTACATGTAATCTCCCATACTATTCGTTATGCAAAAAAGTGTTTCAAGTAGAATGAACTTTATTTAATCTAGATAAAATTTGTAACCATCACAATGTGCCTTCCACGAAATAAATAAGTTCTGCTTGAAGAATATTTATATATTTATCTTCAATCGTGATTGTTACGTAAATGTAAATTCAAGGAAAAATGTTTTTTGTTTATTGTTTATTTCGATTTAGTAAAAGATAATCGAAAATTTTAGGTGAAAATTTTTCACGTCGATCGATGAATACGGCGTAGTGAAAGTCAAAAGAGAAAGAGAAAAAGTAGAGGAAAAAGAGAGAGAGAGAGAGAGGGACAGACAGACAGAAAGAGAACGCACGTGGAATCTTGTTTTGTAATTTTAATGGCAGATCCGATCTCGTTGGCCCTGAACTTGGCCGTGAGCCTTACTTCGCGTAATCCTTCGACGTAGGCGCGTCACGTTTCGAGTTCTTATTCGATCGTTTGCCACCGGCCGACGGTCCAATCCGTCTCGAAGTGCCTAGAACTATATATTCTAAGATTTGATCCATGTTATTTCGACTATAATATTTTATACTGAGCTAATTGTAAGATATATCTAATTACTCGTAATTAATTGCACTTAAAATTCTACAATTTATGCTAAATGTCTATTGTATTAACATTAAACGTAAAATAACATTAGGAAATATAGTTTAAATAATTTAATGATAGGATTTATTGTATATGTTATCGTGAAAAATCAAAATTGGAGAATGTCAAGATTCATATAGTCGCTTGTCAATACATACCAAATACGTCCGTAAAAGACCAAATATTTGGGTTTATTCTTATACATTAATATTTCAGACATACACCAAGCGACAAAATAAGTCAATTTAAATCAACAGATTTTAGAATATAGCAATTATTGCATGCGATTATACCACACATAAAATTACATATATTAAATAAAAAAAAATTTATTAAAAAAATATAATTTTCTTTTTAAACCCCAATGACAAGAAATGTTAAGACCTCGAGGATCATTCGAGACCCTTTTTTATTCCGCGGTCCCATGCGGCCGCTTATGTTAGTCCGCTTACCGCTTAATCCGCCGTTGTATCGATGTATGCTAAATACTAACGATTATCATTTAAAATTTAAAATAAAGAATACTTACGCATTACTGAATATTATAGTTCAAAAATTAGTATTATGAAAACAATGTTTTTTTGCAATTATGATCGATCAAATACTAAAAATAAGATAACTAATATGTTATTCCCTTGAAATCCCGTTTTCTATTCTCATTATCGATTAATAAATCGCGCGAAGTTGTAATATATGTGTTATTTTCTGTATCATTTATCATTATTATATATTTCATAAATTGATTTATCCATCTCTGGCCTTATCGAAGAGATAATACTTTATGATAAAAACATTCTTATCAATAATACATTTTATCAATAGAAAAGCTTTGCAATATTTTACTACTGCCCTGTACGATTGTATAACAATTACAGTCGAGTTAATGCAAATTATTCCGTATCATCAGGATGTTTATGATTGAAAAAAATTATCTCTGACGCGTTTGGTTTCCGGTTTTTTATAATTAAAAAGCACGCAATTGCCAGAATCAGTGTCGTTTGTATCTTTCTGATATAACAAGATATATATATGTTACCGGAATAGTGGGAAATCAGGCAATGTTAGCAATTATTCGGCATTGTCCTCAATGCAAAGCGTTTTTCGGCAACGTGGGAAATGTATTCATGACAAATGAGAAACCGGTGAAGTAAAAAAGCAGATATAAAATATTTCGTTCTAAGCCTGTTTATATCTTCCGATACGATAGGGAACAAAAGATACAGATTTTTAATATCTTCTCTTACGATAAGTAACAGCGGGCAAATTCACGCGAGATTCACGAAAAAACGCCCGCTGCACGCGTAAATCCACTGAAATTTTTAAATTTTGTGAGCGATTTTCTTAATTTTTCGTTCCGTAAGAACCTTCTACAAAGTATTAAAAAACTTAAAAAAAAAAAATGAATGAAATCGATAAAGTCGTTCTCATGTTATGGCGTGACCAAGGGAAACAGGGATTCATTTTTATATACATAGATTACTATGAGAATTGTGATATTAAAAATAGAGATAAATAAATACTTTGACGTATGAAAATAGTCGATGTTCATTTTTCATTACAATAACAAAATTAAATAACTTTTGTTCAGTATTTATAATCGATCTTAAAGAAATATTTACTCGCACCGTTATCTTGACTGATTCTCGGTACAACGATCGAGTATCTAACGAGTACATCACTAAATATAATTTCTATCTAATGAGGCAAGATAAAATTAGTAAAGTAATACAATAGCTTATTAAATAAGAAGAACAATCGTTTTTTATTGTCAAACATATTTTACAATAAAACTTTCGATAATATTTAATGTTTTATTGAAAAGTAAATAAAGTATCATTGTTCAAATCAATCACAATACAGCATACAAATAAAATTTATTTATTTTTCCTTATCATAAAAGTTAGGTTATAAAATCATTAAGATCGATCTTTTTTTGATTCTATACAATTAATATTATAATTTTTCTTTCTCTCTTTTTTACTCGTACATTATTTACAAGCCTTTGTGATAAACAAAGGTTAATTAAAAAAAGAAGAAGAAGTCTTTGTTGTGAACATCGCACAATGCATTCTAGGCGGTCCCTCTTCTATCCTTCGAGTTCACGCACGGAATAACCCTCATTAAGGGCACATTTGCGGCTAATGCGAATTAGGAGGATATATTAGTCACGCTGGGAATTGCAGATGCGTGGGAGTGGAATGTTATAAATCGGAGTCCAAGACGAGGAAATTAAGGAAGTTCAGTATGTATGCTTTTTAAATAATATTTGAAACGTTTTACAATCGTTTATGTGTTTCTTATACTTGGTTATGATATTTTGCAATAAAATAGTAACATATGAGGAGATATTACATATAACGTGTGTGTATATTAGGGTAGTCTTTATATGGGGTCTGAAAAAAATTTCATGTTGGAGCGCATCAAATCGGTTTTAAATAATAAAAAAAATGCTCTAATTTCTTTTAACCATGTATATAGAGATATATATTGTACATATAATTCTTATTTTCAACACCTGTGGAAAATATAGTTCGACACACCTGCGTGACATTGAAACTATACCATGTAACTTTTCCAGATAAGTTGTGCTTGACTGATGATAGTTGCATTACTATTTTCTTTTGTATTGAAACTATCAACGTTATGATAAGGAATTTTTCGATAGCAGCGAGATTTAGACTAATCTAATGATATCTTATCAATATCAGACTAAAGCCTCGCGAGCTGATTGCGTATTTATCAGAACATTGTTAAAAAATAAATTATGATGTTTTAAGAAAAACATACAATCGATGAAAGGGAAAATGTTTAACTTTCAATAAAAATTATTATTTAATTTTCAATTTGTGTACAAATAATGTATAATTGATTTATAACGTTTATTTACTTTAAGGTGGCAACAGTAAAATAACAGTAAGAAAAATAAAACCAAACTACTTATCAGTGTTTGATAACCATGAAAAATAAAAACTGTTGGAATGCATAAGTGCTTCTGTATTGTTTTGGAAATATTTCTGCACCCTAATTAATAAAGTGTTCGCAAAGTAAATTAACAAAACGGTCTAATTATCGCAAAGCGAATGCCGATGAGTTATCGTAACGACAACTTCCGTTGGTTGGAATTGTTTTGTTAGTCAGTTGGACTCATTGCATGGTCCAGATTTAGGTTGTCTGCAGGAGTTAATAGGTGCACGAATGTAACTACTTTTTTCTATGTGCAAAAAGAATTAAGTTTTAATCCGGCTCACTTATTGGATATAATCTGTAAAAATACTTACATAAAAAGCTGCAATTCCATTCTATTGATAATCATTCTTATGACGAGCGATTTTTAATATAAGCAAGAAGAAAAATAATATCAATCGTATCTTCGATTGTAGATAAGGATCAAAAAGAAACAGTAGTACGATAGATAACATTCTATATCTTATCGTTATGAGCAAATGAGGATACTTTAACAGAGAAACGGAAAGTATAATGGTAAAGTTTTTTCAAAGAAGTTCTTTTAATCACGACTCACCGAAGATAGCGATATCGATTGGCGCTCTTTATCGAGATAAACTGTTATGTAGGGTCAATCGATTGATAGGGAAATGATAAGGATTAATAAAAAATGTTTGTTCTTTCGCAGTTTCGCGTCAGTTAAAGAGAGGTAGTCAAACTTATTACGTGAAAGTCCAGGAAGCTCGTTCAACATGTCACGAAAACAATCTTACACTCTAATTGTGTCGTGTCTTTTTTTCACGAGTCTTCTTTTTGCGTCAATCGAGTTAGGTAAACGATTGCGTATTCTAATTCCTTTTAATGTTGTTTAAGTAATTACAACCTATCTCTCTCTCTCTCTCTTTAAAAAAAAAGAAAACAAATGGTTTCCTATTGTGCGATCAAAAATTGAATATTTATTTGAATAAGCTATAATTCTTATTTGTCTGTACCAGGTGAAGGAATAAAGTGTTACATATGTGACGGTTCACAATCAGATTGTACAAAAAATCTAGGCAAAAGCCAAGATTGTTCATCACTGCAAACAAATTCGACGACACCAGATCCGACGACACCAGATCAGACGACACCAGATCCAACGACACCAGATCCAACGACACCAAATTCGACGACACCAAATTCGTCGACACCAAATTCGTCRACACCAAATTCGACGACACCAAATTCGACGACACCAAATTCGWCRACAYCAAATTCGTCAACAYCAAATTCGWCRACACCAAATTCGACGACACCAAATTCGACGACATCAAATTCGACGACGAGTTCTAAATTGGATCTAACAGAATCAGATTCTATGTCTATTGGTATTATATATATTCATATATGTATAGATTATACTATATTTTTAATACATCCAAGAAACTCTATAACATACAACTATCTAAAAATTGATAACTAATAATAATTTAAAAATTGCTAATTATTATATTTGAAAATTGTAAACAGATTGGTTTAAAGAACTCGAAAACATAACGTATGAATGCTTCGAGGTACATACAACTATAAAAAATCGTAAGTAATATCATATCATGTAACTCATTTTAAATATCGAAATAATCATTACGAATTAATATGAATGTTAAAGTCTTGAAATTTATTGAAAATTTTCTTCATTTTATTATTTAACAATAAATATTTATACATCAATAAATTTCATTCAATATCATATGACATTCAAATGTGAATTTAAATTTATTATATTATAGGTACAAGTTTGAGAAATGAAGTACATCGAGGATGTTCTCTAAAGGACTCGTTGACTTGTAGTATGTTTGAATATCCTGACGTAGAGCAAACAAGTTGTCTTATAAGAACTTGTGAAACTGACAACTGCAATTCTTCAAGTATGGAAAAAATGGGAATAGTTTCACTGCTTTTACCTTTAATCACAGCGTTACTGCGCACAAGATAGATATTTCATTGTTAATACTGACATAATAATATGACGTGAATTGTATTTCTATAAAAAGTAGGCAATAAAAACTGATCGAGAAATATTAAAGTTATCATAGTCATATATTTCTGTCAAAAAAATATTTTTATGAAATTTAAATCTAAGAAGTTTATTGAAATGAACAATATCTTGATAATGAATGTTAAAATAAATTATACTATTAATTATTGAAAATACTGTATATATTCCAACTTTAACAAAGAATTTCCAACTAAAATTGAATGACGAAATGGAGATCTGAGATTAATTTAAATTTTTTGATAAAGTGAAAAATTTGTTCTGCACCTTCAAGAATGGAGAATTTATTTGTGGAATCGCGGTATAATGACCACTTAACGAGGGGCGTCATATATCTATCGTTCATGATACAGCAATCACAACGTCATGGATTAAGCACAAAACAATTATACTCATTATGTATAATTCAATTTGTAAAGGTCTATCAACTTAGAAATGTCATGTTTTTCAACTCGTACTAGAAACAAATCCATTAGTACATATTTTATAAATAAACTAAATATATAGGATCATATATTTAAAAAGTTAAAATAAGAAATTAATAAATAAAGTATCTTATCTTTATTAATTCGCATATAATCATCGATATGTGTAGGAAAGGAAATTAAGATAAGGACAAAGTAAGCAATAAAATCTTATTATTCTATATCAAGATTAATATATTGAGATTATAAGAAATACCACAACTGTATGTTCTTGAATACAGTAAGTATTCAATAATAAGGAGAAATGCATTATTTCTCATCATTTTATGCAACCGTTCGATTTCCTTAGTGTGAACGATTTGCAAGATAAACAGAAATTCGCGTACAACTTTCTTGGCCGCTATGCACTTCGTGCATTATTCAACGTCCGTCAAAAGTACGACTAACATAAGTTTACGCGGAATCGCGTTACGCTTACGCGGATAATGCTATAGATTTATATAAAACTGGGCCGCGATGCTGTGAGAAATTCTTCGTGCATCTGCCAACGGCAACGGACCAAACTTTACCTCCTTTTCTTCTCCCTTCTCTCTTTCTATTTCATTCCAGTTTGCTTCCGGGTACCACGATCTACCGGGAATTCTCGTACTCTCTTCATAAATTTTCCAAATAAGTATCAGGAATACGTCACTCGAAATATCTGATAACAAATTTTTCTAACGTTAGATCGGAAATTTTTCTCCACTTAAAAAATAACCTACGGTGAAATGAAAATTCATATAAAGTAAACAGATATATAGACAATTCATATCAATCTATCGCCTTTAGCATTGATCAATTATCTCTATCCTCTTTAAAACATTGTAATTCGTTTGCAAGTTCGAAACTTTCAGTTGATACAGTTATCTAATTGATTTTCGCTGCTCATCGGTGAACTATTTGAAGCGAGTTATTAATTTTGTTTGGCATGTATCTATCGCCGATGAACCCGATATAAAAAAGTTCATATTTTATTATTAATGATGCTCGATGAAGCTCACATTGTTGGTAGATACTTAAGCACAATTTTTATCTATGAACAACATTATCAATATAACGAAAGTCTCACTTGCTTCTCTTTTCAACGTAAATATTTTATAATTTAATTACAATCACGTTATGTGTTTAGTTGCATCTTAATCGTTTTTTTTACTATTACATAGAAACTATACTTTAAATTCATTTATTTATTTAATTGTTCGTTGCACATACGTGGATCGTAAACTATACGAATATGATACTATACCTTCTATCTACTTTCAAATTTTTATAAGCCATCCTACGGAGTGGTAAACAAAATTCGATTATGACAATCTCGTAAAGTTCCAATATTATGGATGAGAAAGCAACGTTCTCGTAATCTGTAAGGGTAGCTCCATTCGTATCTTCCCTCTGGCATGTCTCTTCTTCGGATTCTTTTTAAATGTCTAACACAAATTCAAAATATTTCGAAATAATTCGAATGAGTTATAAATAATAATTGATAATAGTCGGGTCAAGAGGTCAATTTAACTTTTTAAAATTCTTTTTTATCCATGACTATGATGTCATATCTTAAAAAAAAAGAATAAATAAAATAAAAAATAGTATAAATGTAGATAAGCGTGAAGGAAAATGGGGGAGATTTCTATAATGCTTCGGACACGCATTAGACAAGATTCATGTACAAAATTTTCTATATAAATATATAATATAAATCGTTGGCAAAGAGACATAGTTCGTTTGTAGCGACATTTTCGTCCACCGAGTTGCAGTTACAACATGTAAAGTGCAAATACGCGGATACACCGACAAAAAGACATATTACCGTCCTTTCTTTCGTTACGCCTGGTAAACAAGAGCTTCCACCGGGATAACTCTTATCCTCTCGTTAGCTCCATTCATGTTTCTTTCATTTCTCTCCTACAAAGGAAGGAAGAAAGCAAGAAAGGAAAGAAGGAAGGAAAAAAGGAAAAAAAAAGAAAAAAAGAAATGGAAATCACCTCGATTCGAACTGTGGTCGGTAATGGTTTGCTACTTTTCAATGATAAATCATTCGATCGAGTATTCAACTACGAAAATCTAACGAATTTGTTTTTATATGAAATTATGAAAAAAATATTATGAGGTAAATATAAAAAAAAAAAAAAAAAATGAGAAAATATAATATTTATCAAGATTAATATTGAATATAGTAAAATATCAATATTAGATGATACTCATTACTTACATTCTGTATAGTATACCTAGTATATCTAATCAAATTGAATTATTTATACTATATTTCATGAATTATTTTCAAATGACGAATATATTATACAAACACTATTTACTTTCTCGAAGCTTTGGAATATGCAATATTCAATTTAAAAAATATTCTTTATTATACGGTATATAAATAATTTTGAATATATAATTGAAAATCGTATTAAATATTTTCAATGTTTTTTGAGATTGGTATGAAAGAAAAAATAAGATATGAAAAAGAATCGGTCGAATTTTTTGATTAAAAATGACGTATAGATACATCCCCATGGAGGTTTTATAGTATTCTTCTCGGATACCCAATGGAGCGTGCGCGTTTTGAATTTCGAAGCGTAACCGAGCGCGGGAGGCTCGGCTAAGCAAGTTAACGTTTCGTGAGGCGCTTCAGTCGATATTCATCCTTCGCAAGCGACGGGTCGTTTCATTTCCTTGCCTCACTTTTCCTTCATAATAGTCGTCCCTTTTATTTTTTAAACTTTTCATTTAACACATTTTATCAAGGATCTATTTTTTTCAACGACCAACAAAAATACATCCTTTCAAGTTTTTCGAATTATCTCGCGTATATGTATGTGACAGCATTTCATTAAAAATAAGAAAATCAACAACAACAATATTATCAGTGACGAGCCTAAGTGTTTTAATTGCAGTTTCGATTATGATGCGCGATCGACGACATTAATTCTTTTTTTTTTTTGATTGGTTTCTTTTTTTTTATGTTTCTTTTATAATTATACCTGTCACGAGTCAAACGTTCCAGGAATTTTGCGGCTAGATTATGAACGTGAGTACATCCAATTATCTTATTTTGTTTCCTCTTTCGTATTTAGGATATGACGTATGCCTGTGTGATTCTTTTAAGAAAAAGATTGTCACGTTTTTTCCATTTTAATTATATCCTCATAAAAAATTCCTAATGTTTTTTTCAGCACCCGGAAAAAACAAAGAATCTAGATAATATTCAACTTTAATTTGTGTTATTACGAAAAAAGTTTCATTCTCAAAGAAATTATATTTCATATTTCGTTAAGTTTTTAACAATATTCTATACAATTTTAATAATAATATTTTCCAAAGTAAAATTTATTTATTTCTAAATAAAGATATCCTAATAGATATACTTTAATATCGTGAAGAAACAATGCATGTATCATTCTATTTATACATATAAATATTTTCTTCCGATTATTATTACCAATTAGTATAAATTTTCTGAACAAAAACAATATCATTACATAATTATAATAATGAAAAATGAAGATATAAGTGAATATTAATCGAGTAATATTTATATTGAATTTATTTGTTTAAAAAAAAAAAAAAAAAAAAGGAAGGGAAATGAATTTGTAAGAAAAGACAAAACCACAAAACGGAAGAAACGCGTTTCAAAAGCAACCGGACGAGATCATTTCTAAGGTACAATTCTTCCAGGCTTTCAGTAGAAGAAAAAACTTTCCGAGATATAAGACGAGACTCGTTCGTTCATTCGTTCATTTTGAAGAATCTAGCATGCGTATGTCTCTCACGACACACTTATACAAATTACATGCCATTTCCTCGGAGGAAAAATATTATATGAAATCGTAACAAGACGACTATACGTAAAATATAATTAATTCGTTAATAAATCTTATTTTTTTCTTATGTTATTTCAAAATTTATATGGAAATTTGCAAATAAGAAAAAAATCAAATATAGATAAAATTTAATGATTAGTGTATTTAAAAAGATTAACCTGTCCTTTTATTGCAATAATTATTTTATTAAAATTAACCCCTTCTATAAATTATCGCAGATAAACTATATATATTCTTTGAGATTAAGATGAACTTAAGAAAATCTTAAAACATATAATATATTCATCTAAAATCTCATGAAAACTTTTGATGATTTGATTATCAATGAACGCGAGTATTATTTCGAATTAGTTTCTTCGTTGAGGGTATTGCGAGGGTATTGATAATGCAAACTAAATGCCATAATGCCAGACATGAAAAGGACTAGCATTTGAAACGACGAAGAAGAAAATCAAAGATAAAGTTATTTAGAGAGAGAGATAGAGAGTTTCTCTTGAAGGGAAGTTTCAGATGGTCTCCGTTTCCATTATATAATTTATATAAAGAAAAACTTCTTCTGTATCAATTGTACGAAATATTCGCAAGCACATTTGCAAGTGAAAGAGGTTCTTACTTCGAATTAGTCTTGCCATTTCGTTGGACCGAGTTATCGAAACTTCGACATTCTCGTTCACTGAAAATCGAAGATTTCTGCTTCATCGAGCTCATGATAAACACTTGAATTTGCATATTCGTTTACTCTTTACTAATGAGAATTACAAAGAGTTCATTTTACCGGTAAATTAACGTCACCCGAGTGTGTCGATATGTAAATACTCGCACGTGTCGCATGCACAACAACAAATATAAAGCGAAGCATTGAAAAGAAAAGGAAAGAGAACGCGTTTAAACTTTCTTCTCTTTCATTTAGTCATTTTCTTAAAATTCCCTAGACCGAAATAATCACCTTGATTAGAATGTACTTTAAACGATAATTTGTAATACTTACATACAAAAGACTTTCTTGAAATTTTCTTTCTATTCCTTTATTTCTTCGTATCTCTCTTTTTTCTTTTATATATTTTTATTCTATTTCTCATCACCTGATTTTCTAATTTTTGTTTTTTTTTTTTTTTTTTTCTTTTTATTCCCACACGCGAGAAAACGGATATCCTGGATAAACCGTGCAAACGATCTGAAGAAAGTTTTCCGTGGAAAGTACACTTCCTCGTGCTATGACACTAACGTGCAAAGTGTTCCTTATTCTTAAAGCTTCTCACGTTACGATACTTTTCGCGAGCTTCTTTGGACATCCGTAATTATTATAATGACAATCACAAATCCATTATTATCAAACAATTTTCAAATTGTTGCAATAGAAGTCGCAGATAAAAAAAAGTAAGAAAATTCTTTTCTAATATTTATTTACAATTTTTCTCGAATCTTTTTCATATCCGCTGTTTCCTTTTGGTTTATCGCAATAACGCAGTAATCATTTTTAACGCTGAACGGTTTCCACGAGAATTTCGTAACTAAAAGCGATCGACATATTTGTTTTATTATTTCTCTTCTATCTGACAGGAGGAAAAAAAATAGTTCGACGGGTTTAGTCGCATTAAGTATTAAGCCAAGAGTCGTTAAACAATCTGGAACATGATCTGTCATTGCTCGTCGGATTATTACCAAAGCAATTCGTCTCTTGTAATTACTAGTGTTTGGTGAAAAAGTGACGAGGTCAGCCAATCGAAAGAAAGAAATAAAAGTAAGAGGAGAGAGAGAGATAGAGAACCTAACCGCGGGATACAAAAGAAACATTTATTTTTTTCTGTTATACCGACTCCCGATTTCACGATTGTACCACGTTCTATCGTAGTATTAAATTCCTTGCTCGATTGCTTGAAACACGTAAGTAAGTACGAGCTCATGGCATTCTTCAAGTGATAATTAATTCTCTCGGTCGATTCTCACGAGAGTCAATCGAACCGAATATGGAGACATTTATGCGTTCTTATCTAGCGAATTTGTATACAATAAAGTGACCGGTTTCAAGTTGTTCGAATCTTTCACATTTTTATCCACAAACACACCTATTTATAAATTCATCAATACAAATTTTATCGCTCTTACGACATCGACGTATTTTGGATATAATTTTTGGTAAAAATTCTTTTGTTCATATTTTTAATGAAATAATTTATCAGAAATAATCATTTATCACCAATGTTATTGCAATTAATCCATTTTATTTGATTATCAATAATAATAATCTATATATATAAAAATGAATTCCTGTTTTCCTTGGTCACGCCATCATAACTTGAGAACGACTTTACCGATTTCATTCATCTTTTTTTTTTTTTTTTAAGTTTTCTAATACTTAGTAAAAGGTTCTTATGGAAAGAAAAATTAAGAAAATCGCTCACAAAATTTAAAAATTTGAGAAAACTTAACGAAAGAAGTGAATGTGTTTATAGAAATTAGTAGGGGGTAATGCGGGTAACTTCGCCCGCATTTAAATACGTGTTTTTACGTGACCCGCGCTCAAGTGACAATCTACGAAAAACATAAAAATACGTTTCCCGCAAGCAATATTTTAAAAGTTTAATATATCGATTTTTGGTAAGTTTTAGTAGACTAAACTTACCAAAAAGAGAACTAACTTCTGGTTATACAGAAAAACTAAAGGAGTCAATTTTTTATTTTCAATTGAATTTTGGTTCTTCAAAATGCCACCAATTAGACGTACCAAAAAAGAAAACTAAAAATGTTGTGTATCAAAAAGCATTACAATAAATAATATGTTCTTGAAATAATTTTTTTTTATTATTTATTCCAGTTCGAATTGAATATTCACAGCTAAGATAATAATAATAATAATAAAAACAATGCTACTGTTTTAATCGTCAATGCACAAAATTTATTATTATTCCATAAATGTTTTCCGAAGAATAAATTTATCTTATATTTAGATCGCATGAAGAAATGTTCGAAGCTTTGGATGAATGATATAATCGACAAGTTTTGATATCCGGATATTATTTTATATGTTACCGGCAAAGTACAAAATGCATAAAACTAGCCGACAATGTAGGAAATGTATTCATATTTCACACATTTCCTAGGTATTCTGTAAGATGCCAAATGAGAAACCGGCAAAATAAGAAATACATCTCCGATTGGTTTTTAAACACTCTCATTATTTGTTCAGAATAACATTTGTATTTTTGAGGAATGCACGTTATTTATATAATAGTAGCCTTTCAGGATCTTTCTTCACTCGTACATTTCGTACTTTGCCGGTAAGATATATATAGTCAAAGTTAAGTGGTGAGGATAGAGGGGTGGAGGCGGAAATACTAGGAAGAAGAACTATAAAGAATAAAAGAAATAGACACACGAAACCACGATCCTGATAAGCTGTATATACGCACGGCACATATGGAAATTGGATTAGTGTGTCACGTATATACAACACCACCATGCAAGCATGAGTGGAACTAAATTGGTTTGTTTGCAAATTTTCTTCTGTTCTTGTTTTCTTTTTCCCTTTGCTTTCTTCGATAAATAATTTTCTCTGTCTTGGAATTATAAATGAGTTCTCATTTCATTTAAAATTAACTATCAATGCGTTTTTCTCAAAACATAATTTTTCAAACTTTCATAAGAAAAAAAAAAGAAACTATAAAACTGGTTGTGCTAAAATTTTTATACGTTATTTTTTACATCATTAGCTATTAAAAAAACTTAAATTATTGTCAAAGGTATAGAATTACCAGTTTTATAAAATGAAAAACAGAAAAGTTCTAACAAATTTTCATTAAGCGTGAATCCTTTTGACAAATTTTAATGTAATTTTTTTTTTTATGTATATATAACAGATTCACTTCTTTCTCAAGTTTTCTCAAATTTGTAAATTTTGTGAAAAATTTTTAAATCATATTGAGATCAAATTTACTCAAATATTTCGTATTGGATCAGTAAAACAGGGGAAATCATTTACATGAGTAACTGGAAATTTTTTGGAAACATCAAATTAAAGGCAGGTTTTTACAAACAAAGAAAATAAAAAACTTTTTGTATAAACTTATTTTCTATTAGTTAAGAGTGTAATAATAATAAGGCATAAAAAAAATTAAAAAACCTTGATTTGTTGTTTTCATCGAAGAAAAAAAGAAATTCACGAGAAAACTTTATATTGTGTGCCACTTGATTAAAACGATTCTTTAAAAACACAAATTTAAAACGATGGAATAATATGGCTAGTGAATAATAAGAAATATTCCAAGAAAAAAGAAAAAGTTAAATCTTGAATGATCTTATCTCATTAGACATGAATTCACTTTGATGATGTATATTATCATCATCGTGGATCATAACGCACGTTTCTGATTTCCATACTCGTTTCTATATTAGAGAGTATAACCGTGTAACAAACGCCATTTCAGACAGGAACTGCGCAGATTAACGTTGTAGTCGAGATTTGTCGCGATTTCCTAGGAAACAATTTAGTAAGAAAAACGATGGTACATTTTTTTAACGAACGACGAAGATAATGATGGTAATTATTGTCTATTCGTTTGCAAGCTAACAATAAGGAAAAGAATAAATAACGTGATCAAATCCACGCTTCGTCGGAGTTTATTCTTAGTTAATTATAAGAAAAAGAAAAATCAAATTTTTTTCAGGATTGTGTTTGATTTCGTTACGATCGACATGCAATAAAATCCATTGAAAATTATCAAACTTTAAAATTACAATAAAAAGTACTATACGTTTTATATATACGGATACTATAATAGATATTTTTATTAGTTATATAGTAAGAACGTTGTTCTGTTGATAAAAGATAGGACGTAAGATGGAAATGGACGCTTTACTAACAAAGGCGCGACGATCATTCATCTTGACTTTAAGACACAGTGATATCATCTTGCTGATGCGTTGAGCAAACAAGCTTCGCGGAATATACGTCATAGCGTAATACTAATATTGACGAAGCTTATAATACTCCTCTTTGATATTTCCAGATATTTATTAATTGATAAGATTGGATGACAAATTTTGAACATAAATTGGCTGGTGTAGATATCATTTTTGTATTTTGAAATAATCGATTCGAGTTAAGTAGATATTTGTCATAATAATCATTTTATATATATAAACGTTTAAAAAATACTATAATTTCTAAAATGTCATTCGATATTTAAAAATATTATATCAAATCAAATCTTGATATCGCCAGATATGATTTTGATAGCGTCTTTAATTAACGAAGATTAATGACATTCGGTAAAAGATATTAAAATAACTAGATTTCGGTGACTCGAATTGTTTTAAGCGAAACATCGAAGAAATAAGATCTCGAAAGACGTACAATAATAAAATATTGTAGGTAAGTAAATAAATACGTACATCTTACAATTAATTATTAAGAAAAAAATATGAACTATAAATTTTTGTACTTTCGTCGAATACTCATAAAGAGTTTCTTAGTTAATAACTGACCAGAATGATGCTTAATTAATGATCTTTAACGTTCAACGATTTCTAATTCACGCCTATGACTTTCTAACAAATCTCACGTACTCGGAAGGATTATGCATAGTAACATCATTAGCGTTTAATAGCCACAACGAGATCGTTATTTTTTTACTTTGGTTCGATCGATTAGTTTAATTTTATTATATAAAATAATTTTCGTCGAAGTAGCACGTCATTTCTTTATCTTACAAAAATGAAAAATCTCATCGTAACACATATTTAGGATAATTAACACATAAATAATAAACACGTATACTGTATATACAGCTTGTATCTTTCGAAAGAGAAAGCATGCGGGTCGATGGTAAACCACAAATTAGATCAAATCGGTGATAAACGTTAAGCCGAAAATAAGGGAACATTGCTTTGCCAATTGGTGTCAAGGTATGCGGAAATAATATCTGGGCCATTTCGAAAGTTAGTTGAATATATATATATATATATATGTGCCGGCAATTAAAGTTAAAAATTTGAACAAAGTGAAAAAATTAATTTTAGAATTATTTTTAAGTAAGTATATACTTTATACGATGTAATTTTTATGAAATCAAAAGAGTCAAAAATTTTAAATCCTCCATTGGCAAGAATAACAATTACCATACGGCACTTCGTATTTTCTTTTGATTTATATACAAATAGAATCCATTCATGCGAATTCATGATACGTTGATTTGATTCGATTGTGGATTTTAGTAATGAAAACTCTGATTTCGAGGTGTATATATGCACTCGTTACTAGTACACGAAATGTTTATTATTAAAAAATCTACTCGATTTTTGTTTGAGAGAAGGAGGTTTATAAACATAGAAATTTATAACAAGACAAAAAATATTTATTTAAATTAACATGAAATTAATATTGCATCGTTAAAATTAATAACACTTTTTGATAGATAGAATAATCTGAATAATATAATTAATATATCGTAAAAATAAATAAGGTAGTAAGATGCAATGGATATCATCAAATGATAGGTAAATGAAGTTCAATTATTGATAATGTATTATGGTTCAATAGTAAAACCAAACAGACACATTTCAAAGCTTTCAAATTGTGATTATTTGATTTAATGAATTCTTTTTATCACAATAGTAAATGATACGATATTGACAGTGTAATCTAAATTATACGAAAACACCGATACGATATCTTTTTTATAACTTATGAACCATCATGTTTGTCTTGCTCATTTTCTTTTCTTTTTTTTTTCTGAGAAAGGTTCGAGGGATCTGAAGACAAGGTACAGCGTGAGAAAGAACAGTCCTGTCGAATTCAGGTGCCACTATGCAAAAATTGGCCGCAAAGAGATACGAGTAAGAAAGAAAGGCGAAGAAGAAAAAAAAAATAAATGAGAAAGAAAAAAAGAGGAAAGGAAAAAAAAGAACGACCAAGGGCCATGCGTGGCCCTGGGGGCCTCAAGTTCATTGACCGATACTTTTTCTTCTTCTTCTTCTTCTCTTTCTCCCTCTCTTTCTTTCTTAGTGACTGCTTCTTCCTCCTCATTCTCGTCTCATTTCTCTTCACCCTTCTTGCCCTTTTTCCACTCATTTTTTACCGCTTCAAATACGCCTCTGTCTGAGACGGAAAGAAAAATATTGATCTTTTTGAGATCGTACAAAAAAAGTAATTAACAAAATAGAAAGGTGTTTATATAATGTAGACAAAAAGATACAACTATCGTTAACCAAGATTCAATAAAATAAAGAAGAAGGACGTATAAACGGAATCTTAATCATAGATAAAAATGGTTTAATAGGCAATATAAAATGGAATGTAGGATAGATATAAATATATAAATGATTGATATCTGATTGAAAATCTACATTGAAAATATCAAATTAATAAGATAATTAAAAAATATATGTTAAAAGAAAGATTAAAATAAAGATTAACCGCTTAACTGTGTTACTGGAACAACGTGATGATGATAGAACAGTTGCTGTAACATTGAATTTAATCGTAACGAAAAATAACATTTAATTTCTTGACAATTATTATCAACCGATAAGCTAGAATCATAATAGAGAGAAAACAATATCTCTAAAACCTGTTAGTAAGGAATAATTCTCAAGTACTCGTTATTTATCACCATGCAACAAGCTACATTTTTTATCTTTCTATTTCTCTGAAAAAAGTTTTGCTTCGTTAAGAATAAAACTAATACCTTTAGACGATAAGTGAAAAAAACAAGGAAAAAAATAAAGAAAAAATTTAATCAGAAATTTGTAAATATATTATAAAATACGATGTGCCCGTGTGTTTTCTTTCGTTCTTATCTAAAGACATTGTAAAATATTAAAAATTAACAAATGAATATGTGCCAGGTTAAATTAACAGAACGAAATAGGTACAATACTTAAATATAACATATCGAAAAAATCGTAGACTTTTAAGATTTGATTGGTCAACTGATAAAACTTTTTCTCGATCGAGGAGACAAAGGAAGATATATACCTGACCGTTCGATATTGGTGCGCTTCCATTTTCATCCGTGCGAGATTCACGCGGAAATTACGAAGACCACGAGAATATTGCTATCGAGAGATCGATGTCGTTCCTTCTTCCTTTCTTCTCGAAAGGTCTAAAGCTTTCATACATCGAGGGAGATCAATTGAGTTCGAAGGTTTTTCGATAGAAGGGAACGAGCAACGTTTCACGGGTTAATGCTCTTATTATAGTGAAAATGGTTGCTCGACAAATATTTAACCCTCGTTTTAAAACGATATCGTCGACTTTTATCTAACACACCCAAATATTGAATCTGACTGGTAATAATGATAGATTATATTCCTTATTAATGATGTTTAATAATACAAGTTTGTTGTATTATAAATATTTGTTAAGTATTTTGGTACCATGTAAAATGATATAATACTTTATAATGAAAATACTCTTATTATAAAGTATCTCTTATTTATTAAATTGAATCATAAATAAGTGATGCTTTATATAGTAATAAACTGTTTATTTATAACGGAAACTTATATTTTAAGTGTTCATTTATTAAATCGATCAATTCGACAAAACAAAATGTAGAGAAAATTCATCAAATTACATCTGTAGATATATTGTCGTATCATTTATTATTGAACGACAATAGAAACTGTTCTTATTTATTAATATTTAACTTAATTGTCGAGGAATTTTATTATAAATATAAAAAGTTTCAGTATCGATTATAAGTGCTTTGATAATAAAATTATTAAAAATTTTAAATATGCAATTAATCGCTTTAGTCTTTGAATGGCTCACTTATGAATCAATTCTGTAATTATACACGTATACTTGGTTCGTTAATCATCAGAAATGCCTTCAAGACGTTTACGTAATAAAATCATGAGCGACAAAAATAAACTAATAAGAAGATAAACGACGTGGATTAGGCAGAAATTATGAAAAAAGTTAATCAAAAATAAATTATAGTTTTCGAACGATGCCGCTAATTATGAACTGGCTTTTCTTCGATGTATATGGAAGAATACGCTTCCGTTTTCCCTACCTTTCCCGAGAAATCGATGAACGAATCGACGGGGTGCGAACCCCGTCCCGGGCTCGACGAGCTGCCTGCGACTTCGATCGTAATTAACTGGGGCTCGATTAAAGCTGGCCATCGATTAAGTCGCACCTCGAATTACACCTCATTCGACTGCTATTAAAAATCTCAGAAACACTTTTTTTCAAATTTCCCCTTTTATTTTATCGATAGGCACTCTTTCGATTAATTTTCTTTCAATCTTCTTTCAAATTTCTTCAATCAAATCAATCTCATTAAACGATATTTATCAATGTAAATATTTCGTTCTGTTTATAATCTTACATAATTTTAGAGATACTAACATAAACGAATTTTGTTTTACTTGTTTGTCAAAGAGGTGAGATATGATGTAAAAATAACTGTAATATTTTGTTGAAAAATATAAATGGAATATTATTTAATTATTTAAAAGATCGTAATATATATATATATATATTCGTGTTTTATATTGTCTTATTACTCTCTCTTTTACGGGTTCGAGTCACTTCTCTACTAACACTTGTTCACATTATTCATTACTACCAAAGAGGTTGCCTGTCTTTTTACCGTCTATTTGAAGTCAACAGCACAAAGTTTTTGTCTTTTATTTTTTCGGACGGATTACCATCCATGTTATTAACCATACCCACGTTGCTTGACTTTAGTGATCGGCTCGGAACTATTAATCCAACATAGTAGAAGTAGAAACGTGTTTATTTTAGGCATATAACAATATCAAACAATGATAATCCAACGTGGTTAGGCTGTTGACTAATTAGTATATTATATAAATTCTTTAACGAATCGATTGATATAAAACAACAAATGAAAGAAAATTTATGGAAGAAAATCAAACGAAAGCAAAAATATACCTTTACATTACTTTAACCATGGACTGGCCCATTATTCTGGGCATGCGTAGTTTGAAAGAAAAGCACCAGCTGGTTTTCCAATAAAACCATTCATTTCTTTGACTATTTATCGTACCGCAAGGCATCTCACTCTCTTTGCTTTCATCAAAATCAAAAAGCATTGACAACGCTCTACCTTTTAACGAATCTCATCCCGTATTTCTCTTCATCTGTTTGACTTTGCGTTTGCACTGATTCCCAGCTGCGTATAAACGATGTTCAACGTTATTGGAATACGTGTCTCGATAGCAGCAGGAGCAGCAGCAGCAGGAGCAGCAGCAGCAGGAGGAGGACGCTAGTAATTATTGGAGATTCCTTTATACATAGTTCAATCCAGCTAGCGTTCCTTTTTTTGATAGAAAAACCATAGAATATTGGAAAATATAACGGATTTTAAATATATTGTTTCTCTATTAATAACGTCGTCTAGGCTCTTAGAATCTCTTTTAAAATGAAATTTAATATTTTGATGAGAGAAAATTCGAGTGAAGAACTTTTAGTATGTGCAAAGTTGTTGGTTAGATAATATTATTTTTCTCGTTTAACGTTGTCGGCTGTACTTTTTTGCACGTATCACATCCGTCTTTCTTATTCGTCTCGTTCGTTTCGAGGTACACTCGTAACTCAGCGAAAAAGAAAGACAAGAAGCGAGGGAACGTAAAAAAGAAGAAGAAGAAGAAGAAGAAGAAGAAGAAGAAGAAGAAGAAGAAGAAGAAGAAGAGGAAGAAGAAAACGAGACGCGATGCAGGAGCACCGGACGAGTACCCATTGGTAAAGTATTGTCCATAGAAATTCTCCTTCTCCTTGCAGTATACTGAAATTAATTGGCACGAAATTAAACCGGTTCTTCAGTACCTCTTTCTGCGGTCGGATGAAAAGAGATGAATAAAAATCAAACTACGATTCGGAATGCTACGAATCAGAGAATTAATCTGCCAATGTAGACCGCAAAGGGAAAACGATCGAGATATCGATAAGTAATATCGATTGCTACTTCTCTTCAAACAGAATTGGAACGTCGAAAGCTCATGACTCTTTACCATTGGGATGGATACCAAATTTCTTTAATTATCTATGTGACGATTGTATAAAAATAGTCATCATCTACGTAAAAATATTAATTGAATTTACAAATTATGATGATTTGTTTATTTGAACAATCAATTATTATACTCGGCTGTATTATAAAACTTTCATTGTATGCTATCGATCGATGCAGTATTGTTAAAGAGAAAATATTTTGTACTTGTTACAAAATTTATATTCATTCACTGTAAACAGTGAACGATGTTTCTTTCCAAATATTAATCGACGTTTGTAAATCAAATTTGCCACATATGTTAGCTCGTTTTAGAAATCTAAAAGAATAAATACGGTACTTTTGATCCTTTCGTTACTGGTTTCTTCACTATTTTTATTTTCTTTTTCGTTGATAATAGAAAATAACGACGCGACACGTACGAAAGGAAATTTAGCTCTTATCGCGATGGCCTACATTTTTTGTTTTTTGTTTTTATTCTTGCAAAGTGAAATTCAAGATTCGAAATTCCCTTCGGAATGTTCTTTTTCTTTCATTCTTTATCTTTTTCTATTCTCGATCGTGCTTGTGCATCGTTATTGGCTCATTGTACTTGCCTAAACCAAAATATTCTCTCAGCTGTTTTTTTCAATACTATGCTAAATTCCGTATCATAAATTTGTTCAGAACGAGGCAAAAAATACTTTCTATATCCTGAAAAAATGTTATCCAATTTTTCTTCTTCGTTTCATTCTTCCTAAGTTTAACATATTCGTTTCCGGAATACAATGGTGAACGCATTGTTCGTATCAAACAGACCCCAAAGCTCGTCTATTCTTTTTTCTTTCTGTTTAAAACGTATCCGCAACGCTCGACTTCCTACGAATCTTTGGAAACGCTTTTTTAACATAAAAAAGTGGCCCGTAATCGGAAATATTCCTCTTGTGAAGCTTTAGCGAGTACCCTTTTGTTAGAAAGTTAATCAAGTCTGCTCTATTATTAGGATCACACTTCTTATCTTCTTATTTTCGAGAATTTAAATGTTCTAATTCATTCAGACAAAATTCATGTGTTTATGGAATGGATAATTTTTATTTTATTCGTACTATAAATAGTCATTTAGTTATTATACTTGACACAGGGTATACATAACTTACAGAAAACTAGTTATTTCTTGTCACGTTTTTCTTCTGATAAGGGAAATCATGCGACCATTTCACTAAATGCTTCGATGTATCGCATATGTAAAACGACGTTTTTATTTTAGATGTCAAGAAAAAAGAAGAAGGAAAAAGAGATAGAGGGAAAGAGAGAGAGAGAAAGAAAATGAAAGAAAAAGACACTATACAATTTAACACTAAATGTACTGCAATTAAATCAAGTGATAGCTCTCTCTCTCTCTTAAAAATTTTTAATTAAAATTCTTAAAATTTTTTCTTATTAAGAAATGATATTATTTATTATTGAGGCCAATAACTAATTGACTATTATCTAGATTCAATTGTAAAGAAATATAACTCTTGTCAAATACCGATCATTTGTGATATTATATATAAAAATAATTTATAACATTTTTATAATATATCGGTAAGTTTAATATTGAAAAAACGTTTTCGACAATCGAGAATCCTAATATCTATATGCGCATATGAAAAATTTCATTATTCTAAAGCATAATGGAAAAAAGTCACCATTTAATTTCTTTTCATTTCAAAATGAAATTTTCCGAATACTAAGTCTGATAATAGGATTTTATGAGAAAAATTTCCTGATTCTGCATTCTACGTCCTCCCAGCGGGTTTCCGTTTTTTTTTTTTTTTTTTTTTCATAAACTCCGTCAGTCGCTTACGAAGTCGTGTGTTTTACTGAAAATTTCAAGCGATTATTTCGTGCTCTAACTAGACATTCCACAACTCGTGCGTGTAACGAAATGAACGTTTAAGGGATATGAAAGGTCTTTTTATCTAAATTATAACAATTAGTACAATCTGCCTTATAAATCACTATACACGTAAAAATACGATATGAAATGTAATAATATAAAATGTATTATGCTTTTTTTAATCCAAAGTTAGTTATAGATATATGATATAATTTATCTTTTTTCATTAAAAATAATCTTAATATTTAAATACTTGACAAATATTGTATTTAATTTTTGTTAATACTATAAATAAATAAATTCACGTAAGTATATTAAAAACATTACTGACAGAGGGGGGATCACGTTAGTTATTAATTATAAATTGAAAAAAACGTTTGCAACAAAACTTTAAATATTCCATATCGAATATGCTAATGCATGTAAGGCCCACGTTCCATTTAGGTAAAGTGTCATGTGTCAAGACCCTGAAACCTCCTTCGGAACAGGAAGAACCGCCGCAAAGACGAGTTCGAGCAAACTCGAACCTTACGATTTCTGGGACAAGAGGCTACATCGGCAAGTAAATGAAAAAAAAAAAGAGAAAAAAAAAACGCATTCCTGTACAAGCATAATCCACCCAAAGCAAAAGTAAGCTTTAAAATCGCAAATAATACAAAAAATTGTTGTTCACTTATAAAATAACATTCACATTTATGGAATTGAAATAATGTTGGTTTTGCAAGGATTTTAATGCTTATTATATAAAATATATTATTTATTTCTATTAAACTATAATCGTATATGCTGTTGTAATTTTATTATAATTTTATACCGAATTTATTGAGGTGCTCTAAAAAAATTCGTATAAACACGTACATAACAATCATTTGAAAACATACTAAAACAATGATCAATCAAGATGTTTCTCTTCTCGAAATAAGCAATAGTAGAGGAACAAATATCTGCAATTGACATTGGCCACTTACCGTCAACGCACAAGAGAGATAGATCGTTAGCTGGCTTGAAGCTCGTACAAACTAATGAATCATTAGCGTCCCTATTAGCCCATTAACGTCTTTTAACCCTTAGGGGTCTGTTCCATATCCGGTTGGCCAAAGCAGACGGGAGCAGATGATATGGACTGACTGCACTTGCGTCATTTATATGCGTATAACGTTCGTAACGTTAGCCAGACTAACGTATAGATGCTTCATACGATCTACTAGGATGATTAATTTTCATTCTTTGATGCTATGTTGGTTCTATTAATCAGCAATGTCTACTTTTGTCGTCGTTAAGAAAATATTTGCTTTCGTTACTTCAAGTAGAATGAAAATATCATTCGTAAAATGAATCAAATTCTACTTCTTTTTCTTCTTCTTCTTCTTCTTCTTCTTCTTTATAGATCATCTTTTTCACGATTAAAAAACATTATTCTTCTTATGCTTATCTGGTTAGCATATCTAGAGGAATTCTTTGCCAAGATTTTTTTTAATGAATTTGTCTACATCTTTCTTTAATTTTATAAATTAACGAGACCACATTTGTCACAAGTTTTGAAATAACGTGGAAAGACATTTTGGGTGATCATAATTGTACTCGCTTTGTGACTGTCATAATTTTAAAAGATACGCAATGGATTATTATATTTTCTCTGTAGTACTCGACCTTCTTAAAATTCCAATATTCCTTTTACCCACGTAATTTTATATCATTCTTTCGGTTACTCGAAAGTTATCATTAATAAAAGAGACCTCCTTAACTTTGCGTCTCCCGTATCGATTTCGTGCTATATGTGCACATTTGAGAAAGCTTGTTATTGTTCTCAAAAAGTGATAAGCCGCGTACGTGAAACGTGATCGGCATGCTTCATAAATTGCATTTGTAGTAGCCTTGTGCAACGATTACGCATGTAATATTCGACATGTTAACAAATTCTACACGTACAACGTATGGACAATGAACTATTAAATAAAAAATTTTACAACTTTAAGCATATTAAAAAAAAATAATATTCATAAGTTCCCATTATTCACTATTTAGACTTTTGACGTAGTGAACTGTTTGTATCACAATAATAAAATAATTCTTTCAATACTATTCTTGTTTACATTTTTATGCACTGATGCGTTGCATATGATTATTATTTTCCACGATCTTCTGGAGTCTATTATTCGATAGTAATTATCGAGAGAACTTGAATGAGATCGTAAACGTTGACCTTCTTGAGTGCAACAAGACGACGATAAGGTGACGTCATCGAATAAATTCAATTCGTATTGTCACGATTTACTACTACGATGATGACAACTAACGGGTCAGAAAGACGTTGACACAGGACGTAATTAAATTTTCTTTATACTTTCGTAATTTTCTTTTCTAATTATTATCCCCAGCTGTTTTTTCCTTTTTTTTCTGTTCATGAAAAGTTTTGACATTAAAAAGAAATAAAAGAAACTAAAAAATTGAAAGAAAGCGCTTTGATTTACAAGATGGAACTAATATATATATATATATAAACTTGACACACACAGAGAAAATGCTTTGATTTAAATATTGAAATATTTGACAAAATGTATCGTAAAAAATTATTGAACATTACTATAATGTTCCCAAAAATAACGGAAATTCAATAATAATAGTCCGCAACAAGGGAGTATGATAAATAATAATAATTCCTCGTGTAAAATGAATTCCAATCGAATTGGATATAATTTCTATTATTCAATGCTGACTAAAATACCAATCGATGAAGCAGAAAGAATATGAATATTCTAGTTGCGTTCTCACGCGTTAGCTTATTCATTGACAAAACCACTGTCGATCGAGTCAGCAGCGCATATCTCGTTTGCATTTCTCGTATATGCATTGCGAGAAAGAAATTACGTATACGAACACGTGTCGTTATGTCGCATAACATCTAATGCATATATGTGTATGTACATGTAAATTGTATGTAAATACGTATATACTCATTCGATGGATGGATTAGATTAATCGACTTCAATGTTTGTCCCTCGGAAGGTAAGACGTGACATCAGAATTTCTGAGAACTAAACTCTTCGCTTGTGTTCACATTTTGCATTTACGACGCACTTGGAATATTTATACGCGAAGAGATAATAATGCTTGTATTTCTCTCTCTCTCTCTCTCTCTCTCTCTCTTTCTGTGTGTGTGTGTGTGTGATGTACATTACATGTATGCGGTTGTTATTCCTCTACGAAAGATTTTCCCGCGCTTCGAAGGCCAACAAGATAAAGATAACTTAGAATAATGACGGTCAAAAGTTATGAAAGACGACAAAAAAACACGCTGAGATTATAAAATTGCGAATATTATAGCGGTGAGAAATTGTTCTTATGACGAGGACAACGACTAACAGGATGGTTGTTGAGCCATGCTTTAAAACGTGCTTGGCCAACTATTCGATTTTTACAATGACTCTGTCAACTCCCTTTGTCGTTCGACTATAACAAGATCCGATGACTAAGAGGCCGCAAAGACGGAAGCAAATCATCAGCTCTGAATTGATATCGTGCACATCCTTAGATATCTACGCTCTTATCTCTTCCAGTCGATTTCTCTCTCACGCGTTACGTCAGATTTATTCAAACATTGATTCCTTTCTTTATTTCCATTACATTCAAAGAATACTAAAAATTCTTTTTCTTTTATTGCATCACATGTATATATGAGCCACTTATTTTTACCACATCGATTAATTCCATAAAACTAAAAGTAAACAAAATTGATAAAGTAATAATATTGTCGTATCATTTATTATTAAATGGCTATACAAATTATTACTAATTTAATATTATTAAGCCTATATATATATATATATATATATATATATATGTATTTGTTTTTAATTTTTTTTAATTCTGGAAACACTATATTAATAGTTGTTAAGTAAAAATTT
>NW_014569579.1:685871-734503 GCF_001313835.1 Polistes canadensis
TGTGTGTTAAGCATAATTATTAAGGAAATTTATTATAAATTTAAAAAGAAAAATATTGACCGAGTGCCTTGATAATAAAATTTAAAAAAATACTAATAGTGGAGTGAGTTAACTGCTTTGGCCTCTAAATGGCTTTTATGTCTCAAAATAATTTATCTAATAATATTTATCCTAGTTTATATATATATATTTATCCAACATATGTATATGTAAGGAAGAGTTACTAAAATCGTAAAACTTAAAATATTTTACGTAATATATTATTTTCATTGTAAATGGAACATATTTTATACTATATATTTTTATTATTATATTCAATATTATATATATAATGTATATCTCTCATTCCTCACTAATTTCATATATTCATTGTTAAATATTACTTATTTATATTCGACAATAAAAATAAAATTGTTACAATTTAAGTAAGCAATATGCATTTCTCTCAACTCTGTCTTCTATATATTAATTTTATATACAAGCAAAGTATTATGATTCTGTGACAGAAATAATCTGTTAAAAGATATGAATTGAAATATTTTAACATTGTGAGAAAAAAAGATCTGAGAAACGTGACCTACTATTCGATCGACCTATTATCATCGATTATACACGAGAATAAAAAAGAAAACGAGAATAATCCAAAAGTTACGGAATACAATGAGCGCAAAAATTTCTGTCTCGCGGCTATATTTGACCGAAATAGTAGGAGACTGGATTTACGACTTTTTGTAGTAAGAAGTTTCTTTGTAAAGAAACTTTCCCAAACGCACGTACGATTTCGTTTAAGTTCCCTTTTTTTTCTTTCCCGAGTAACTTTACAATAGACATGGTCTTTGTCATTATTAAACTTATTTGTATTATTGTCGGAAAATCTGTTCGTCGAGATCAATCGACACTTTCAATCAAAAAACTTTTTCAGATTAATACTATGATTCACATTCAATCTGAAAAATTCAATAAACTTTTTTCAATGAAATAACACGGACAAATAATGGTATTATTAGATGGAAGAAGTTATTTATTAAAACGTAATTCGCATGGTTTCCTTTTATATCTTTAGAAGTTAATATTTTCTACAGTTCTGGGTTCTCTGTAAAATGTGTTAGAAGATAAACCACGTGCTAACTTATTCAAAATACAAATGTACATACACATACACAAAGAATCATAATATCCTCTGAAGCATAGAAAGTACACCCTCGTAAAATAGTTCCATTTGCGAGATTGAGCTCGTCTAGTACGTACTGGTGAGAAAATCGGTGCACTTCTTTAGGAGTAATAAATACTTGGATACATTGCTTCGAAAGTTTACGAGATTCACATATACGTACGCACTAACTAGATTCGTAGATAATATTATCTTCAAAGTAACGAGAACGAAATGTAGCATGAAATATCCTCTACTATTGAAAATAAGAATGAACAAATTATGTAGCTGGAATGAGAATTCACGAAGAGAAAATTAAAATCTACCTTGAATTTCTAGCGAATTTTGTGGGCCTATATGATCCTTCAAACGCATCCATCCAGCTACGTTACTTTCCCGCGTGGATTTAATGCTTCCTGAATTTTATCCCGGATGTAATATACCTAAGATTAATCTTGAACGACGCAACTGCACATTTTCATAGTACAGAATGAAAGAGGCTAAAACCGAGACGGTGTATATATATGTGAATATTCATAAATATATGCATAATATTCGAAAACACATACGCACAATATATTGTATTATATTATCACGTATTTTCGTATATCTCATGTTTATATAAATGTATGATAGGTATATGTATGTATATATGTATATGCTCTCATATCATATAACAACCGATACTCTCTCTCTCTCTCTCTCTCCTAATCAGTCATTATAATTTCAGTTAGAAATGTTGTCAAATAGTCCAGCCCTAATTAGTAACGAATCGTCAAAGCAGAGATTCTCCCATGATTACGCAGTTGATGTTTAATCGATCGATTAATACACCACTGGCAGTTCGCTTAAGTTTTCGTACGATTGTACGTTCTAATTTTCGTGCAATATAATCCACGTAATTAGTGGTAATTAGTAATAGTTTAATTGGATTTTCAATCTTATTCGTATTTAGCTATGTTATTATCACTTGACTTCTATATTTCAATTTTTTATACCGAATAAAACGATAAAATCGGTATGAAAAGCTACATAGAATAATAAGGATAATGAGCTTGCATAATGAACATATAAAACAAAAGAAACGTACGCGATCGTATGCTCTTTGATGCATTATAATGACCGACCTTATACATTTCGTTCAGTCAAACGTTAATAAAAAAAAGTATAAGTATTACTCTTTGTAAATTTAAATAACGAACCCGGAAAAATGTGAAAGGAATTTAAATTCTTATGACTACACTACTGTCACGTTATGTGCATAAATTATCAATTATATTTTATTTATTTTTAATTATACAATGTACATTAATATAGATATTTGAATCATTTCCAACTTATTATACTTGCTAATGAATAATTTCGAATGTTTAAATGAGTTAATATAAAGATATAAATAAAATTGAGAACTCGATATTTCACACACTCAAACATGAATTAGTTCATTATATTTCAATAGTCATTATCTTAGTGTGTGTATAAGTCAAGGACCCTGTTGACACTCGTAAAGAAACTTTTTCATTTTCAAGAACCGTACTTCGTTTAAGAGACCACTCACGGAATAAACTCAGTGCTTTTCGTTGCAATTTAATGAAGTTAACTTTTATATCAATCTAACAAACGAATAAAAAGTTACGGTTTTCGTACATTTTTCAATGTCTATATGAATATAAATTTTACCAATATTTTTATTTCCTCTTTTTTTATGAATCCACAGTATTCTCCAACCGATTTTGTTATTTTCCTATATTGAGCATACGCTATATGAATGACTCATGGCCTTGCCGCCATTTCACGCGTATAACTCTACGTCTAATAACACCGTCGTAACTTCTGACTCATGTTCAAATTATACGGGGCTATTGCGTCCTATTACTCGCAATAAATACCTGTAGATATATATGTTGTATGCTAACGACGACTCAAATATATATATACATGCATATATGCATGGATTATTGGAAATTAGATAACTTCAATAATCTAACGACGATATGAAAGTGATCGTCAAACGGATTATGCAAATGTAACCTAATCGGACGGTGTCATAAATATTTTCACATTTTCGGTTTACTCGATATATTTAACGTAATAATTTCACCTTGAATTTAATACTTCTATCAATAATTTATACTAACGCTGTGATAAAAAATACGATTAATGTCTTTTAAACCAAAAAGTTAAATTTACATAAATACGTACTCTAAAAATAAGGACGATTAGATATATTTCTAATAAAACTGTATATATGTCTATTAAATTGTTTTACACGTGACCCTTAGGCTTATTTAAAATGACCGTATAAAAAGTAAATTTCAGTTGACGAGTACTGTCATAATTCACAATAAAAATTAATTTTTAACGATTTTTTCTAATGATTGTTTAATTAATAATAATAAAAAATTGTTTTTTCCAAATTTTTGTAATACAAAATTTATCGAGTCGTGGCATCAAGAACGATCTCGAATATCCAAAACAGCTTTTGTTTCGATATCGAATGAATATAGGAATTACTTCGGTGATTTCGACAGCTGTCACTATGACACGTATTCTATCGTAACTTTGCCACCATTGAATCTCTACACGAAGTACGATGCCACTCTCTGAAGCTTCACCGGTCGTGTTCATACCCAAGAACAATTACGTTAATACCTCTCACGTTTCTATGTAGCACGTGATACTATGTCTGCTTGTAAATCGATGCTCTAATAAAGTTTGTAAACATTGCTTTCACGGTGTATGCACTTCGCGTGATACTTTGAAAATATTTTTCAAGTTTGAATTTCTATACCTGATGAGATATCTCATGCATCATGTAATATAACTTTGAACTCTAATATAACTTATGAAGAATAAGACTGTATGCATTAATAATTAAAATAAGCTTCGATAGATTTGATATGCAAATCGACTTCTATACTTAACGTCTTTAAAATTTATGCTTAACAATAATAAAATAAAAAATTATGTCCAATATATAATCAAGAAAATAAATTTCAAAATGATCATAATATTATACGTTTATATCCAATAAGTCGCGTGGTAATAATAACAAATGAGATTTTTAAATTACAAAACACAGGCAAATAAAATTTTATTTGATTTCTCTGATATTTATGTTTAATAACAACAAAAAAATAAAAAATTGTTTTGAATACGTAATCATATTATTATTAAATTATTCGTCTCTTTACGGCAAACTACTTAATATTCTTCGTCACTAATTCACATTATTATTTGGCCAAAACTAATAAAATTGTATTTTTTACATTTTCAAAACTAATGTTTTGCTATAATAAAATACGCAAATACCTATATACAGTGAGTGTCCTTTAAAATCGTACATCGTCATGCTTACTAAATTTTTACTTAACAACTATTAATATAGTGTTTCCAGAATTAAAAAAAATTAAAAACAAATACATATATTTAATGAATTTAACTTAAAAGACTACATATGTATAACGAAGATATCCTAAACACACTATATTAATAATTTTCAAGCAAAAATCGAGAAAGTGTAACGATGTACGATTTTTAGGGTCACTCATTGTATTGCATAAATAATCGAAGAAATAAATCCTTAAGAATTAAGCAATAATGAGCAATTGTGAATTTAGCTATTTGTGCAGATTCAAGACCTCTCGTCGAAGAAAGTTAAAGTCGATTGAATTCGTGACATTTCACGATTGGTAGTTGGCCGCGCATCTAAACGAATCGCAGCATCTTTTAAATTTATGCATCTAGCAAAAGGGACGCATGCCTATTTAAAAGGTGTGCTAGGAACGAGTTTCATATTTTACAACGCGTCTACGCTTAATTTATAATTACAAGCTGGGTAGTCCGGATTACTGCGTTACATATCAGTGCAATATATATAAATGTTACGTTTCGCTTTCTGTAACGCTTCTTCGTCTGTACGCAGATTTCACTTAACGATTTATAATACTCGTTTAATTTGCACGTTGATAAGGGAGGTCGATTATTTATTTTTTATTGCAGTAAAGAAAATAATTTATCGTTAAAGGAAAACAGGAACTGAAGAGAGACAATATTCACGAGTTCGGATTAACGCGTTAGCTGAAGCACGATGTTCCCTTTTGTTTCTTTGATTAATGCTCGCCTGCTACTTCACCCGTCAAATCAGAAGGAAGATCTTTAACAGGGAAAGCGACAGCCATTGTCTGCTATTTTACAGAGGGCAAATAAATTTCACACGTTATTCTTTACGATGCTAAATCAACCAATCAATATGAAAGAGAGGATTTAAACAATTCGTCGGTATCCCTAATCAAATTTCAATATTTTATATTTTACGTTAAAATCGTATCATTGGTCTATTCGCTTTATATTTTCAAATTAATATATTCGCACTTTTTTTTTGTCATAACGAATTTAACTATGTAACATGTTGAATAAATTTGAAGTTACTGATAACAATTACTTTTATAGATTTCGTATTAAATGTTTCTAGGTAAGATGTCTTTTGTGAATGCTTGTTTTTTGTGCTAAGAAAGATGTCTTTTGTGAATGCGTGTTTTTTTACGAAATTTATAAAAATAAAAGTATAATTCCTAATAGTAATAAAGTCTTATTTGAAAATAATGATAATGATTTCTCTAGTATCTTCTATGCATAAAAAGTAAAAAGTTATGAATTTTATTAGATTTATATAATTATTTTTATAAAATTAGTTCAGCAATAAATGTGTTAATGCATAATTTTTATGAATAAATAAGATTATATTATTATCTATTAATTTGTATCGTAAATTAAGTGGAAAATTATCATAATTTATATAAAAGTAGTAATAAAGAAAAAATATTGTTTAAAATACCACCTTATATTAAGTATTAATCTACGTTTAACATTAATATATTGGAATTTTGCAGTCGCACGCAGTTTGAAATTTAAAATATAAAAATCAAAAGCAATTATATTCACTTGAGTTAAAAAAAGTAGCATAAAATGATTTGATCTCTATCGTTAGATACGTATAAACATTTCTATCGAGCTAGATTATTCTATATAACACAATGAAAATAGATCTCAAGCGTTAATAAGATCTTCCGGCTGTAGGAACTAGATTATACACGACTTCTCAGGCTTTTCTATGTTTCGAAATGATTTCGAACGTGCGAGGGAACAAGTTGTTTTATTTAAAAGCGATTCATAGTTATACGTACGTATATACGTATGGATATATGTACGTATGTGTATTCTATGTAGGTACATAGAAACGACCTGGATCGCAAGGAAGTACAGACGAGTTGGTTAGCGGGTAGATCCGATATACGACTTGCACATAACTCTGGTCTAGCGTTATAACCGCTTTCTGTGCGTTCTGTTTCCTATTTGCGAGGTATACCGCGTTAGTTTCCCCTGCGGTTTTCATCTATTCCTATATAAATGTATACGTATATACACGCATATACGTATATATATATATACATATAGTCTTATAACCGTAGATATTTAGAACGAGATAAAAAAGAAAAAATTGAATTTCTTACCATCCGAAACATTTATAAGATCAACGTTAAATTGATAATAATTAATACTTATTACATTTTGACGTTATCAAAGCTAAGTAGTTTTCTTTTTTCTATTTTTCTTTTTTTCTTCTTAACAAACTTCTCATAGCTTCTCTTTTTAAACTTTTCTAAACAGAACATATAAAATACAATGATACTTAACGTGAAAAATGGCACGCTCTCAGACAGTAAGAAAACGTTGCATAAAACTCGACTGATGACACAATGTTCGCATTGAGAATGTTTACATTTCGCGCGGCACATTTCGGTCTTCCGTGATGAAACTTCTCGAGATTGCAAAGGTAGATGATATTTTTGCAGAAAAATACTAGATATAGTTTAACAGATAAAATTCGCTATACAAATCTTTAGGAATTTCTATGTAATCGTTGTTAATTAAAACGTTACATATTTAATCTATTGCACCGTGCAGATTTATGTAACTTTTATATTAACAAGTGAGTGTGTTTTTTTTTTTTTTTTTAAATAGTTACAATCTTATCTGCGACTTCTATGAATTTTGTAAACTGATATTGTACGCCGTAACGATTCTAGACGAAAATTGCTGTAAAAGACTGACGAACGAGATAACGAAAGCTTTCCGCATCGCATCACGTTTCTGCAATCTTTTTGATTGCCCTTAAAGGAATAGAAAGAGAGAAAGAGAGAAAGAGAGAGAGAGAGAGAGAGACAATGATTTCCCTTCAACGTTGATCCCTTAAGGAAAGACTCGTTAAAATTCTATCTTGGTGATCATCTTGGTCGATTAAGAGAACCGAACTACGAGGGGATAATTTAATCGACCGCAAAATCGTGGTTCGCAATTTGATACTCGTCCTATGAACATTTTGCGGTGAAAGAAAAGGTATTAAAATCGATAACGAATCCATGAAAGATCACGTTTTACTCCTCCAAACTTATCGATAAGATATTATTTGCAAGAAAAACGAATAAAAATTATTAACTACATTTCATCTATTCAAAATCTTGTTATTAAACTATTCAATTGTTAATCCATTTGCATCCGTAAGCGTAATAATCCGCACATGAAAATTTATACTAGTCACCTAGCGTGGAATAATTTTCACGCGTTTAGTGAGCAGTACGTCTAATTATGCGGAAATGGTAATAAACTACCAGGAAATTTGAACTCTTTAACTCATTCAATGCCAACTACGATATGTAGGAATTTTATTGGATGGTACACGTTAACTGCAAGAAATCTCGTAGATATTTTATATTTTTTTTTATCAAATCATAGATGCCACACTCAAGGACTACATCTGCAATTAATAAATATTAATATTTAAGAAATTTCTTATGTTTTCTTTAAAAATAAACTTTTGCCATTCAAGATGATGTGTGCTTAATTTTCTCGACAATGAATGGGTTAATTGTTGTTCAGACGTTTTCTGCAATTGGTAATAAACTTGGTTGGTATTTCTAATTTAAATTAAAATTTATAAACAATTAAATTTCATAATTCGAAATAAAATCTATGATTAATAAGGAGGCTGATTTTCAATTAAACGTCTCCGATTGATCAAACTGATAGAACAATTATAACTCTGATGCAAATATGTTAATATTGCCTTATAACACACTTAATATTAATATAATATAATACAAATAAAAATATTTATATCTATTATAATATTTAACTTAATGATTTCGTATATATTGATAATAATAATATACTATACGATTTGAAAAAGTATCTTCAAAGTAAAAAGTAAGAAAAAGATTTTTGTATTATTACACACACATCCAACAAATGCTAATGTAATTATTTCAAAATAATTAATTTTTCACTCGTATCGTATATCATCGACGACATATTTCAAACTAAATTCATGGCAAAAGAGAAACGATAATTTCGAATCAACGATACCTACGCGTGCTGCTTCGACGTGATTCATGAATGATCAAAGATCTACGAGAGAGAAAGAAAGGTATGCGAGTCGACAACGACGACGACATCGAGAAAGTGAATTCTCTTCGGACTCGCTCGGTTCACATTTCCGAGAGTATCGTCCTCTCGATTTCTCCAGCGAACAACCGTTCACGAAGATGACGTCATTTCTCTCATTACGACCATTCACGAGCCTGTAATAATTACACTTACTACTAGTATTATACTCCTTCCCTTTGAAAAAGAAGACTCATCGCATTGAAACTTCTGTCAAGCGTACAAACACGTTGTCTCTACACTTCGTCGTTCATTTTGTCAATAATAAACCAGCCTAAATGAATCAACGTACTTCTTTAATAATGACGGGTTCGTTGTCTTCTCACACGTTATTTTTGACGACATTTAATTGGTCGAACAATTATCCTCAATCTCCTTGTATCTCTTTATCTCTCTCTCTCTCTCTCTCTCTCTTTTTTTCTCATTTTGCTTATTTCTCGAATGAGAATAATTTGTTACGCCAACGTACGAAACCAAGCTAAATAACTACTTTTGTGCTCTATCGAATATTCCTTGACACGGTTTGCTAAAACGGTTTATCAAGACTACATTACGATTAGCGACACGTTCGTGAACTTATGAGGATAAGCAACAAGATAAACAGGTTAACACGGTATTTACTCGTTTTACCAAGACTTGTAAGTATTTGACTGGTCATGAGAAATATTAAAAATGATTTCAATAGGTTTGGCATTGGCCTAAAAAGTGATAATGCTTTAAATTTTACGAATTATAAGACTATTTACATTGGACGAATTTCTTATTTGATATAATTTCTTATGAGTTAATATTGAAAATATTAGTTTGATACTTAGAACGCTTACTATAATATTAGATTTTCAACATTTTTTCAAAAATGAATTTAAGTGTTATATATAAGTCTTTTTATAATATAATATATATAATGTATTTATAATATAACTACACTTTTAAAGTACTAGTAATATTTTTTAATAATAACAAAATAAAAATATTAACAAATATTCAATCAACACGCACAATTTACTAATATATTTCTACTAAAGTTAAAAAGTTAATTTTTCATCATTTAAGTAAAATTATATATTTCTCAAACAATAAAATGTTTTTCTGCAATAAAATCTATGTCAATTTTAAAGTTTAATAATCTTAAAATAAGTTTCTATGTATAAGAATTTTAAAATTTCTTATTACAAACAATTATCAATTATTTAGCATTTACAATAAAAGCGGATACGAATACTCTTTTTATTGACTGTATATGATAATAATTCATATATAATATAACTCATATATAATATGATAAGCTAAATGTATGAAAACAAAAGTATCAAATACAAATTTCAAAATAATATTATAATGTACCATTAGATTCAGCAATTCAGAAAAATATTGATGAATAATAATTTAGAAAAGCAATATTTGGCAATTTTTTTCAACACATGTCTTACCAATCGATTTCACTTCTGCGTGAGAGAAAACTTTCTTCAAGCGGAAGACGTCACGGAACGTCTACTTCGAAATCATTATCGTCCCACGAAAAAGCTTATGTACCTTTTCCTTATATATGCGGGTCTCTCAAGGTCATAGGCCGCTTAACAACCTGGAACCTCGGAGTTTCCTGCATCGTCACGCGTACTATTCTTCTCTCGGCGGTCGTTGCACCGGAGAACGGTAATCCTTGGGATAAGTGCAACGACGATGGGGCACCACGTGCGTGCTTCGACAAACGTTTGACTTATAAATGTATATGCGTGTGATAGTGTGTGTGTGTTTGTATATTTTGTGTATGCACTACCAGCTGCGTAACGTTCCCAAGATATAATGTATACCCCGTGTAATAGCGTAAACACGGTACTAACGTGGAATAGACAATGCAACATTGGAAAGGGTCTGAGATACAAAGAGAAAAAGAAAGGAAAATAAAATATAAAATAAGAAAAAGAAAAAGATTGAGAGGAAGGGCCAGCAAGAATTGTGTTGTGTCGATAGATTGCGTCTCGTTCGCATTCGTGTTTATTGTCCTATCACGAAATACGACGTGCCTTGAGAATGGAGAGAAACTATGAGAGGAAGGAAGAGGTGAAAGAGTAACTTCAGAAGATATAGAAAGTAGAAATAGCAGGTAAAGAAAAAGAGAGTGAGATGGATAGAGAAAGATTCCATCGGAAGGGTGTCGAGATCAAAGGAGTATATGCCTTTGCCTTTAAGCGACAACGAATTTATTGATAATACACAGTATATTTTGTGCGTGTTATTCTTCCCAAGTAATATTTATCGAAGATCAAAGATTTAATTATTTTCTTTTAAAGGAATTATAATAAGAGCTGCATTATTAATAAACCATCTACGTGATCTACCGAGAAATTTTTTTAATTATTTTTGTATGACTATAAACAAGAAATCTCAAATCCGTCATTTTTACGTGTTTCAAAGTTTATTAATATTACATTTATATATCTGTTATGTATATATATATATAAATAAATGCATACCAGGACGTGTATTATTAAGTCTCCAAGTCACGTAAGATTTCTCTGAAATGTTTTTATTATTAATACCTAATTCTTATTGTCTAGAAAACTTAATGATTTTTTGTTGTTGAACGAAAACTCCTATGATTGAATATTAAAAATGAATTTAAATTATAAATATTTGCGTATGTGTTATTTTAATGCTTAGATATACTCATCTATCAAGACAAGAAAAAAGAACGTTTAAAAACCAACTTTTGTAATGACACATTTATTTTTCGAAAAGTAAATAAAGCCAATCGTTTTGGTCCAACGAATACGATGCTAATTCTACTTGATTAATCACACGCAAAAAAATGTTCAACGACGTCGTAACGAGGCATCTTGTTTCCTGTCTAAAGAAAACGAAACACAGGTGAAAAAGAAATACAAGAAAATCCGTTTAGGATTCTTGTTCGTTCTCATACTCACACACACACATACATTTACGATTACCACAGTGTCACGCAGGGTTATATCAGTGACGTATTTGCTACATTCCAACGAAGGATGGCTTTTCGAGCCATTAATTTAGCGAGTATGTTCTACTCGACAGACAACGTTTCCTAATCGCGCTAAAATGCATCCTGCTAGTGTGATAGCACTATCTTCAAATGCAGCTGCATACGTAATTCTAGTGTGTCCTATTTCTATGTTTATTATTAGTATTAATAATTAATTGGCTTTTTTTCGGAGTCATTTTTTCATCGCTTTCAAAGGTTTTTTTCTTTTTAGTCACCTTTTACGACAAGCAAACATTACTGTGGGACTATTCTGTTCTTATCCTAGTCACACATAAAGAGTTTATTAGTATTATTATTATTTTATAACAGATAATAATTATTATCAAACCCATAATTAACATTGAAAGAAAATTTGCAGTTTAATTATGTACTTTGTTTTTAAAATAAGAATTTCATTGCGCTTTTTACGTATAATATTTATACAATAGTTACGTGCTCGTGTATTATATTATTAGCAGAAAAATAGATGTTCGAAATATGCAGCTATTAACTCATAGATTATTACTAGACAGATAGTCGTAAAAAAAAGAATAAAAATAAAAATGTAGAAATATCATCAGGGAAATCCGTTTTATAGTTTTTTATTTTACAAACTATGAAATCATCGCTATCTCTTGTATAGAAATTTCCTGCTCTCGCAGATAGAAAAAAATTCTTGAACTATTTAAAAGAGAGCTTCCTACTTTACTAACTCAAATATCATACAGGAGCATCCACAAATCTGTAATTTGTCTAGCTACTCAAGTATGACGATGTCGTTGGTTCATTTATCGTGTATCGTAAAACGTTATCGATTACGGTTTTCCGCTATATACACTCAATGTGATTATACGTACCATTTACAATGCATAGAAACGTATATATGTGTATTCGTTAGGAAGCTCGTTATGAACTGAACAATAAGTAGAGCGTATCTGATTTTATCGATTCCATCAACGAATATTACAATACGAAAATCTGAACATATTGTAATAAGCATTTATTTATATAGGTACGTAAAATATCTTCAGATATCTATTTAACTAAATATAAAAAATTATAACTATTTTGTCATGCTCAATTAAAATCATAACAACTAAGAACATAAATAAGAAATTAAGAATGTAATGATTATATCGATATTCTTAAATTAGAAATTCTATTATAAATAAAAGTCTATATATTTATTTTGTATAATGTAAAACATTATAGTAATTATTGCAATAATAATAAACAATGGGCATATATTTGAAATTGCTATAATAAAAGTAATTATTTCGCAATCGCCAATAATTATTATAATGCCAAATACATTATCTGCAATGTAACTAGTCAATTAGAACAGCTTCGATTAATAATTATATATATATTAATAGTTTGAAATAAGTAATGTGTAAAATATTTGAAATTATAGAGAGTTTTTAATTATATTTTTTTTGTAGTAGTTATATTTTTATTCGACTTTTTCTATAGGTAAGATATTTTCATTTAAATAATGAAATAAATAATGGAAGATAAAAATTAGAAAGTTATTGAATTATAAGCGGACAAAGAGCAGACAGACAATAATTTAAAAAATATCAAATGTTAGATGAGTGGTGAAAAAAATAGATATTCATCTCTGAATGATGAAAAAAAAATTAAATGTACGGACAGAGTCTACAGATTTATATATTAGTATAGATACGAATTATTATATATTATTAATCATAAATCAATACTATCTTTCTCTCTCTCTCTCTCTCTCTCTCTCTCTTTGTTTATCTATATTTATTTAATTGAATTTTTTTATATTATTATTTTAATTTTTTTGTTCACTATCGTTCATAATACATTGATAATCTTCAATTTAGCGATTTATCACGCTTCGAAAAATACTATTGGATTCCTCCTACCCCATTAAACGATACAAAATGCGAACAATATACTTCCGGGTATAGGTTTCAGATCATACCTTTCATGTTTCAATTCCTATCGTTATATCGAAGCGATATAATAGTAAATCCTTTGGTAAAAGATCTATACTAAAAGATCATTTTGAACACATGCGGGCTTATTATGACACCAAAAGAGTATCTACCCTCATCGATTTCATTTTTCAAAAGATGATACATCCGGTCGGGAAAGATGCCCGCACACACATATACACACACCCATATTATTGAAACTTTTTTATCCGCTTGTACTTTTACGATTAAACAGAAAGTTTGATACGTTTTAAAAAAATAACAGAGATAAAAATAGGATACATTCATAGATTTTACGAGGATGTATTGCAAACTTTTGAAACTGTCGAAAAATAGAAGTGTGAATATGACAAAAAAAAATATTTTTTCTATGTTAGGTTCTAAACTTTTCAATCTACCCAAGAATTTTTGTATAGTTTCAAAGGAAAAAAGAAGACAAAAAGAAAAGAAATAACAAATATGCAATAAAATATTAAAGATTAAAAAAACTGATAGATAAGCTAAAAAAAGACATTACTATTCTTGTTTTTCTATTTCCGTATATATAAATATTTACGTTAAATAATTGTTTATTTTTTCCTAATGTACTGTACGTGTATAAGATCTTCAATTATTTATCTTTTATTAAACAAACACATTTCAAATAAACTTGAAAGCATATTCAACATTTGCCATTTTTTATATATAGAAATAAATCATTATAACAATCATGTTAAAAGTAACTTCCTAGAACGATCATTGGATAAAAGTGAAATCAGCGTATTACAAGTGACGCGTGCTCTTGGATGCAAAGATGAAAGTTCAGAATCGCCGGAGAGATTTATGCATCAGCTATCATCATTATCATCGATAAACAAGAAAACGATTAGAGATCCTTTGCTTCTCTCTAACTCTTCGTTGAATATCGTTTTAGTTTATTAGAAGAAGCTTATAATAAGTGGATGATCCTTATATCTAATAATATCTCATAAATATCATAGACCCGATGTTTACGATAATTAACAAAGTTCGATCGGTTAATCGAAAAAAGAGGAGAATTGGAGCGAGAATATTCGAAGAGTGCAACGATGATGTTTACACACTTTGGTAGGTTATATCGAAACTCTGATTCATCTTTCCCTTTATTTAAACACAGTGGCGTTAAATTACAAGCGGACATCTATTAATTGATCATGTAGGTATTTACGTAGGTGATTATAAGCAGGGAGATGAAATTAAGGCCATCGGAAGGTAGACTTTTCTCGTTCAAGTTAAGTGGGTCGTTGTCGGTACGCCATTGACTGATTAGTTCTTTTACGAACTTGCTACTATCTCTTGCGTCACAGCATCGAAGTCGACGACCTAGTTTTTTCCACCACCGAGGTCAATTAACAGGAGAAAAGAAAGAAAAAAAAAAAAAGGAAGAGAAAAATCAATAGGATTCAAACAGTTTCTCTTTCTTTCCTTCTCCCTTAAATTTTGTTAGCACACATTTTTCTTATTTTTACATTGGAAATAATTATATACAATGGAATCTTTTTGTGAAGATTTTCATAACAAAAGATACTTATATCTGTTAAAACGAAGTCCTTGACATTGACCAAGGAATTTTATTTTATTGTTAGTCAGATTAAATTATTTCTTCGCTTATTATTGATTACTTATATATATACTCATAAGTATCCAAGTATTTTCTTTGTAACTCTTTCTTCTTGAATCGTAAAGTTCAAACTCGTATAACATTTAAGGATAAAATCGAAAAGAAATGAGTCGATACAAATACTGCTGAGATATTTATAGAAGAATTTAAACTTCAAGCTAGGAACTTTCATGAAATCGATAAGCTTTCATATATAACATAAACGCAAAAGAGGAGCAATTCTTTCTCTATCAGACAAAAGTTCCCTCGCTTTTAGACGAAATCGAGCGTAATATTTTCTAAGGCTTACCTATCTATTCGATTTCTATGTCATACTGACGGAAAGAGAGAAGATAAGAGCATGATAAATGGAGTTGAGAGTCGGTGTGGCCATTGAAACGCATTTGAAGGTGGAGAAAAAGCCGACGCGCTCATATATCCAACTCGAAACTCTAACTATTCGCCTCCGTTTAAATAGGATTTAACGTTCGGCCAATAACGTATGTTCAAAGTCCATTCACTATTTGATTTGCAATATTTAGCTGAATGTAATTCATCGGACATATTCGATCTAAAGGACTCAGACACCAAATAAGTGGAAAATCGGTGAAATTCAAAAAAATTCTGAAAAATATTTCTACTTGTACATATCAGAAATATTATTTTTGTAAACTATAAAAATTTTTATTCCATTTAATTTTTTTTTTTTCTTTTCATTTCTTTTTCGTGCAAATGTATAATATTATATATTGTATTTCTTGTAATGCTGAAAGGCAATCAATAAATCATTACTGCATTAAAATTTATTCTGATATCGATCCGAAAATATATACAATTTAATAAATAATGCAATCGATGTTTAATAAAAAAAAAAAAATAATAAAATCTAATATTATTGTGTCCTTTGTTTTTAGGGCAAAATGAATGGACCGGTGTATGCGTCCTCCTGTCCAGCACTACAATCGAATCTTTCTCTACATAGTTCATCATACTATAGCGAATACAGTGGCACGACCAGAAGACGACTGTCTTCGACTGGCGAGGCCGATACTTCCGCTACTTCGAGCTACGAAGGAAGCGATAGTTCCGAAAACAGCGACGAATCACGATTAGATCCGGTCAGCCAAATGGAACGTGAACAATTGGAGACTTTCTTTCGTGGACTTAAGTCACAGGTATCATATAAAACACAATGCATATATATGCTGTTCAAAATATGTGGACATAATTTTAAAAGTGGTTTCATATAATTATGTACACGATACTATCTTGTTTCCAAATTATAATCATTTTATTATTATAATATTATCAATGTAAATTATCGCAGAAATGTATTAGCAAATTTTCATACTTAGTCTTATCAACGACAAAATGTAATGAATTGATTAGAAATAATGTTTATACAGCAGACAAGAAGGTCGTACGTGAAATAAAAAACTTGCTTGTAAATTGTGAAGCAAGCATTTGGTTAAAAGACAACTGAAAGACAAATATAACTAAAATTTGGAAACAAGGTATTCATGCGGGAAATTGAAATAAAAATTTTTTGCAACTGACATGAGATAGTTAACACTTGATGTTATGATAAAATGAGTTAGGGATGCAATTGCAGAAATTAATAAAAATTCACATGAAATTCGTCATATCATAAACAATAGACTACAGCAATGTTATACTTGTATTTGAATAGGCGGCCAACATTTTGAACAGTACATTTTAATATTTTTACGATTTTGTGTAACTTTTGAATAAAGACGTAAATGTTTATATAACTTTCTTTTTTATTTTTAAACTTAGAATATACGCTTACAAAATTTACGCGAAAAAACTTTAGACATATTGTATATTGAAATGAAGAAGTGTAGCCTTTGAATTTTCTTTAAAATTCTGAACAATTCAATATATTATACGAAAATATATTTATTCATGAATGTTTGATATATATAGGTATATCTTATTTGAAATTTTAAACGAAATTCTATTCGTTATTCAAAATTTGTTTCTAATGGAACTTATTTTATTTCGAGTGAGACATCTTGTAATGGCCATCTTGTTTAGGTAAACATGTCTTCGAGATTTCAAGGCGATTATTATATTTTGAGAATTATAATTTTTATTTACTTATTTGTTTTTTAAATAAAACTATATGTTTTTACTTACATTAAACAGACTAATAATAAGTAGAAAAACATAATTCCTATACAAGAAAAAAAGTGAACCGCAACAAACTCTTAAAGGGACTTTCATTTAATTAAAATTTTTACCATAACGAAACATTCCCCTCGAAATAAAGTATGTTCTGCTTGAAACATTTGTTTTGAAATAACGAATATTCTGTAAGTTAATTGCGTTTAACGCTTTACATGGTACACTTTGTATATAGATAAAATATTTCAACATATTAACGTTTCTTTATCTTTATCCTTGAATTTACAGGTATTCGTATGCGAATCACTAGCAAACTTGTATCTTGGTAGCGCCTCGCAAACAGAAAGGTGGGAACTTCGATTCACTGGAATACCGGTCGTCGTCCTCGATCTTGGAGAGACACGATCAAGATCCAAAAGACGCATCCAGATTTTGCTAGCTGAGCGAGGCACTTGCTTCACATTATGGCGAGAAACTATCGATAATCTTTCATCGTATAAGGTATGCTTCCTCTTCTTTTCCATTTCTAATTAGAAAGATACTACATATAATATAAGATAACATGATATTTACATTATTTCGAAATCAAATAGAAACGAACATTTGTTTATTTATTAACTAAAGAAATTTTCAATTGATACACCTGAAAATGCATAAAATTGTTAATTAAAAATACAAAAAGAAAAGAATCTCTAAAGTTAAATATTTAATTATAATAAGAATAATAAAATCTTTGTAACGAGTTAATATTACTTTCTTATTTAATAGATAATAAATAAAATGAAAAAAAATACAATATAATATTACAATTTGATATAGGTATCCGGACCAGCATTTCACACGATGTGTCTCTCGTCGGACCACACACGTTTGGCTGGACTGAGTTTTGACAATCCGAAAGCAGCAAACGATTTGTGGCAGCACATAGAACGACTGGTCTCGTGTCCAGAGAACATAAGTCTTTCTGTGCCAGGTAAAAAGAAAAAGAAGGTGCCTCAAAAGAAGGTCGTCCTACCAGCGAAGAGCAATATAAGCCAGCCGTGCCAATTCCAGCACGTGACGAGCGTCGATGCTGCCGATCGATCGCGATATTTTTCCCTTCAAACGTTGGTGCCAGCCTTGAGCGAGCTAGAGAACTCCCTCGAGGCAAGTTTCTGAGTCACGGACAGCCTCGCAAAATCCTCGTAGTTTCTCTTAACCTCTTCACCTTATCGAATCGAATCTTCTTCCTTTTTTTCTTTTCTCTCTCCCCTTTTTTTTTCTCTTTCCTTTCTTTTCACAAAGAGAAAAGAAACTTTGTCGAGTTGAGAAAAGAGAGAAATAATGAGAGAGAGAGAGAGAGAGAGAGAGAGAGAGAGAGAGAGAGAGAGAGAGAGAGAGAGTTCCGTTTTAAAATGACGAGCATTGCTTGATTAAAAAGAAAAAAAATAATAATTTATTAAAGAAAAATAATCGATAATAGAAATCGATCAATTTTCATTTAAACAAAATCTATATTTACTTTATTTCGATAATTTTACACGAACTCTTCGATATTTCATCTAATTCATGATACGGATTTTTTTGTTACCGTTTATGATGAATATTGAATAAATGGAAGATTAAAATTCATTTAAGTTTTTGGGTGAATCATTTATTTTCGTTACCCAATATAGCTGTATAGATGAAATATCAAGTTATTTTTGAATTCTTTCAACAGCTAAACGTTGTTTTCCATCAATTTGCAATATGAAGATTAAAATTGGACTTTTTGTTACTTTTTGTTAATATTGTTTCATTTCGAAGTGTATTATTCGTCAAATATGAGTAACTACGATGACATTGCTTATATAATTTGAAAGAAGTGCTCGAAATTTACATTTAATTATTTTGCGTTGAATAATGAAAAACGAGCGTTTCAAACAAAAGAAGATATGTGAGGCGTGACAGAAAATGATAAAATATAATAAGCGAAAAAATTTCAAAAAGTAGCATTAAAAACTTCGTCGTTTCGTTTCTGTATATTCATTATTATACAATATTGTATATTATGTCATAACGATGAATGTTACTTTGACAAAATGTTAAAATGAGAATTTTAACATTTGAAACCTTTGAAATAAGAAAACCTTTGAAAATAAGAATTAAAATCATAAAGTTTCGATGTTTTTTTTCTTATTAACGAATTTAAATAAACACCTTAAGGGGTGGTTATCCGACGATACAATCACTATATAAACGTGATCGTTGAAATATCTGATCTTAGATATATCTATAATAATAAATTTTAAATCTAATAGACGTTCTATGATAAAATTCGTTTAATCATAAATCATCATTACAATGTTATTACATTATACGCGATATATGTGTGCGTAAGTTTAAAAACTCGTGTAATGTGTATGTAGATATACTTCTCATAACTTTCCCTCTTAAGATGTTATACTGTTTGTAGAAATTGTAACATTTCTCTCTGCGTTTGTTAACGCGATCTGCGTTTACGATTTTAGCCAATCATTAGAAGATTTCCAAGTAAAAATATTTCTCGTGATTTGTAATTTCCTTTTTTGGAACAGTCGATAAAGTTGATTGCTATCCTTCTGTATTTTAAAGCTTTCAATTATTAATATTTAAAACTTATAAATAATAATTAGAAAATTTACAAAAAAATACAAACTTGTCGGAAAATCAATGTCTCGATAAAAATTTGAAAATTATATCGTCATACTTTTGAATATTGTAATATGTCTACGATCTACGATGGAAGAAACGTTTAATAAAATAATACAGTTTCCGTTATTATCGATGCATGTAACAAGTGACAATCTTTATGATCCAAAGTAGCAAACTTTTCTTCTATCTTGGTGTTAAATTTTATCGGCTTAAGAAACAAGTAATGTGTTAGTCTAAAATATAAATGAAAAGTATTTCTCTTTGAAAATTATTCAAAAAATAATTATTGATACGTATTATCTTACCGATAATAGAGGGTCTCGGCTAACATTACAAAATATTTCGTATGCAGATTGCTAATTAACAGCGATTGCAATAAGACTGGTCTTACCATCCACATTAAAAATATTCTACAGTTAATAAACGTGGATCAAAGGACATTTTTATATGTCGAGCTATCATTATAGATTATAGAAGTATCACTTATTCTAATATCATTTTACTTTTTGAAATATGTATATGTTAAGAACAAATCATTTTTAATTTTTAAGAATATATAAGTATTTCATTTTACTGATTATCTCGCCAATCAAATTAATTATACTTAAGATTAATTAGATTTAACGATGCGTTGTAATCTCAATGGAATTTACACTGCGATTCTGTTAAATTCAGTATGATGTTTTTTGTACGAGCATAATCGTAATCAATTGATTAACGAATTTTTAAGTTACGTAAATTCTAGAAAGATTTTAACGTTTTTATGTAAACTATCTTCGAAACATTAATTAGTGTTAATTTCTTTATCCACGACTGTGATATAAATATATTTGTATCGTTACGTTTCATAATATGTATCAGCATTAATCATTGCGAATTAAGCAAGATCATAAATATCGTTATCTATGTAACAATTGTGGTAATAAATAGTATCTTAAATCTTAAATCAATTTCATTAATGGGATTATACTATAGAAAATAAAGAAAAATTACACGATCCTGAAATTTCCATTCTTATTTTCCTAACGCATTCTATATTATCGATAGAAATTAATTCTGTACGTATATCAACAGATGACGCTCTAATAAATTTTTACTACAAAACAATATCTAATTTAATAAATAAACCGTATATTTTGAAAGTGGTCTAAGTCCATTTTATTACTTTTGTTGTTGTTGAACGTAATAATATCTACAATTGGAAATTAAATCTCATTAAAAAAAATTACGCGGAAAAAACAAAAAATGGACTTCAGTTACTATCAAAATAAACGACTCAAATAATCAAGAATAATACTTTTATCGTAATCACGCTTAATTGAAAATGAAATAAATTTCAAATTATACATGAGAGTTAATAAATATCATATTATTATTAATTTTAAAAGTAAGTATATGCTTTCTATCAATTCATAAAACAAATTAAATTAATATGTTTTATTTTAAATCCAATAATCTTTAGTTTATAATTAAAATTCATACTATATTGTAATCTCGAAAAATGAAAAGAGGAAAATTATAATGATTATGAATTATTGTTTGGATGTCTAGTTTTTATCTAATATAAACGTATTCATAATGATCGCATTATTATTATCGTTACTTTTGCAGTAATTAATGGGGGTTCATAAATTTATAAATTGACGGTCTCATTAGTTCGAACTTTGAGGAAACTCTGTTAATTTCTAATTACATGAAATATATTCTATGCATTTTATCAGCATGAGAATATTCCATTGACGGAACCATTCAATTTAAATCATTTCCAAGTGTGTTAACACCATCAATAGATTCAATGTTTGTATTGTAATTTGTGATAAACTGTTGCCATTTCTCATACGTACAATAAAATTCATGACCGGATATCGTAGGTCATCGTGAACAAAACGGAGATAGGAGAAGATTGTTTCTTAAATATTCCAAAGTCTCAAAAAATCCATCGTTTCCATTTTAACAACAAAGGAAATTCACTATGCAAATGTCTTAAAAAATCTTGTCGTGTACAGTGGGTTTCTAATTATCCATACGATATTGTAACTAACGTAAAAAATAATGAAGCAAAATAATATTAATATCTTTAAATTACAGTTTTTTTTTACGCGGAATTGATCTGACCGCAATTCTTTAATTATTATTTCATTAGTTCATTAATCATATTTAGAGAAACAGGACAAAGAACATCATGGTAATTAACAACGTTTGCAGTCAATTATAAAATAATGGACAGTAGAATCTCAAGCATTTTTCTAATCAACGAAGTAAAAAACAAAGTATTCTTTTTATAACTATAATAAATTTAAATATAAATTTAAATTCTATATTATTGAATCTGTAACAACACAAATGATAAATTTAATATAATAATAAAAATTAAATTAATTAATAATAAATTAATAAAGTTAATATAAATTATAAGTTAATAAATTTAATATAATATTTTATAAAAATCCTATATGTCTATTGTATCTGTTTACTTTATATTTTTAATATAACGATTAACATAAAACATTCAGTAATTTAATTACAGTCAATCCAATTTATATGAAAATTATTATACATCTACTAGGAACGCGTGTACCGTCCTCCAAAGTAGTTGTCTAATAATTTTTTAAGAAGGATGTTTCTTAATTGAGGTCAATGAAATCATACTTTTTTTTATTATTTTTTTTTCTACGACTTTATAAGTAATTCTGATAAAATACTCGTTTACGAAAAAAATGATAGATATTTATTTTGTATTCAAAATTTTCAATCTTTTGCATTTAAATATTTTTTACGTTTAAGTTAATTACTTAGAACATACGAATAAATAGAGAAAAATGATGCAAAATCAAAAAATATAAACGTTTTATTAAATATTTATATATTTTCATATTAAAAGAATATTATTTTATTCCAAAAATCTCTATATATTCACCTTATAAATAACAATTAGATTAATAATAATTATAAATTTCTAATAAATACAAAGCTACTTTTCAAAATAATCTTAACAACAATAAATGATTATTAAGCATCTAAGCCTATATACAAGGTATAAATTATCACTAACAGTGTATCAAAAATTCCTATAAAAGAATTTTAAGTCAACAAATCTCACGTTAGTAGCAATAAAAAAAAAGAAGTATTAATATATATATATATAAAATACATTAAAGGTGAAAGAAACTATTTAAGTTAAAGAATTTTTTGGAGATCGTTAGACGATATTCATTTACATATATATAATACATAGATGAGCGCTTGAAGATACACGTATAAATACACGTACAAATATTCAAACACACACATTCCTGCACACATGCACACGTGTACATACACACACTTACACATATACACACATAAATAACTTTCATAAAGAGATCCCGTTTTCTTGGATGTCGCGACGCCAAGATGGACTCCATCGGTTGCGACGCCTCGTCGTGTTCTCCGTCGAGGCGCTTTGGTATAGCTTCAATGCTTCCCTCCATCCTCTTCGCCTTTTCATAAGCATCCTACAACCTCTACCACATCACCACCACCACCTTCTCTATCTCCACCTCTTGATACTCTCTGGTGCCCGCGGATGGTGAACGCACGTTAGTATAAGCAAAAGCAACGTAAAACACACAGAAGAGTCGTCGTTAAAAAGCCTTCTCGTTTGTCAGTTTCGAACAAGCTAGCAGTGCGAGTTAACGCATCAACTCGCTCATCCGCCTAATAGCGTTACTCTTTTCAAAATATTCGGGTCCACTTCTTTATCTTCTTTATCCTCTTCTTCTTCTTCTTCTTCTTCTTCTTCTTCTTCTTTCTTGTTTTTCTTACATTCTTTCATATATCTTTAGTTTTATTTTGTTTTTTTTTTCATTTTCGGTCAATTTTAATATATTCTTATTTCTTTTAATTCTTATTTTTTATTCTTATTTCTTCTTTTCTTTTTTTTTTCAATAAAATAAATTCTATGAAAGATAATAATTTTTATACTGGTTAATAATATACACTTACGTGAAATTCTACACTTTCTCTCCTTACTTTTTCCGAGTAAAGTGACTTTCGTCCGCATTTAGACGCTTTATCGTTCACCAAACTCTCTTCGTACATTGTCGCGTTTATATTTTCTTCGTTTATGTTAACCCGACATTTAACAAACGATGAATTTAAGAATCTTAATTGACAGCATGTAAACTTTCTTTTCGTGAAATAAGATCGATCATAAAGATAAACAGTATTTCGATTCTAAGCTTCGGTTCAATAGGATCACTTTGTTGTACGAAAATCGATCGAGTGTCTATCGTTTAAATTTATTAATGTAAGTGATTTTTGTTTGACGAATAAAAGAAAAAACATTTCGAAAATAAAAACTACTTGTGGCAACGTTGATCTTCAAGCAAACAATCAGGTAACGTTATATCGAATTATAATATTTTATTTTCCATTTAATCTTATCAATTTCAATGGAACTCTATAAAGTTATAACAAATAATTAAAATCGTGTTTTATCCATGTCAATTCTTAATCAGTCATGCATATATAATAAATTCGAGTATTTTAAGTTGATAACAAGTGTTTAATTACATTAATTCTTAAAGTAAATTCAATAATGTATAAACTTTGATAAAAAGAAAAAAATTTACATTTTTATAATGATCGATGATGGATCGGTTGATTGAAAGTACTTAATATCTTTTCACTTCGACGAACATGCGTACACGTATACATACATACATATACACATACTTACATAGATACTTAAAGGGGAGTCACAGAAAAGGCTTAATGTAAGCATTACTAGAAAAACAGTCGTTACTACTTTTTTCGTTGACTGTACAAGAGGTTGCACGACCGGAGCAATATACGTTTAAAGAATGAATAATTGTAGAATGAGTCAGCGCATTCTAAAAAGTGTAATTGGTTCAATCGTTTTCTCCTAACTTCTTTTTCAGATTTTCGTATTTCACGATCTTATCCAGGTCGTGTTTTCCTCGATATTACATTATCTAAATTAATCCTTTGTTTTTATTAAGCAACACGTCTGTCAACGAAAGACAAAACAAAACAAGATAATTTTATGATCGAATTATTTATCAAACGATAAAATTAGTTGATATAAATACATCGATGAAAACGAAAACGACTACAATTTTGAAAAAGGCATTTTATCTACCATGTGTAGAATCTCGATTTTCTGAAATTCAACACGTGACAATTTTCGTGAATGAATTAACAACGGATGCCACATTTGTTTTCCGTTTTTATTCGTGTTACATCTCGCGAAATTTAAACTAGATGTTTTATATATATATCTGTACATAAATATGTATAATTTTTTGTTATGACAGATTTAATTGCTTTTGCTTTTAAGTTTCTCTCTCTCTCTCTTTCTCTTTCTTTTTTTCTTTCTCCTTTCGTTTCTTTGATTTTCTTATTCGCAGCATATTTATACAATAAAATTTTCCATTTAGCGAATGGTTTCGTAAAATAAAGAGATCAGAGTAAAGTTGACAAACGGCGTTAACACCCTCTATTGCGATCGTCACAATATTTAAACAATTCACGAAATTCTATTCGTTGTAGCCAAATGCTGTTATGGATGAAGTTCAATGTGTTTTCGAATTCTTTCGCGAAACCTGTTCTCTCTCTCTCTCTCTCTCTCTCAAAATTTCGTTTAACACATGTTGCCAATATCGAGTAGTTCGTCTCGACAATTTTACGATTATGTTTATTTAAAGATCTGTTAATCTGTTAACTTCTCTTGTGATAAAAGAATAAATCAATTTTATTTTTATCATTTACATTGACTCTACGTCCGTAACACTTTTTATATATATCATGGTTACTTTATTATTTAAAATTATATTTACTTACGTGTAACGGGTTATATACGTTCAAACAATTACAATTGTCCTTAAAAAGTAGCCATTTATTTTTAAAAATAAGAGAAACGTAATATATATTATATAAGAAAAGAATATAAGGAATATAATATATGAAATATTTGCATAATATGATATTATTATAGATAAAAATAAAATATGTTTGGTTGTAAAATAATTTCTAATTTTTTTGCGATGAATTTCGGAGTAAAACTTCTTGTAAAAAAGTCTAAAGAAGTTTAATTCTGTAGACCGCGTTGTCCAAGATCAATACAACAAGAAGAAATAATTAGAAACAGGGAACAGTTAGAAAGTTATAAATATATGGATATTACATAAAAATGAACATTAAGTTAGGCTAATACTCGTATGGATTAAGACTCTGAACTGTGGTTCTTTGTTTATTTGTTATATTTTATATTCATACTATAATATAAAAATGTATGCGTAGTAAATAAGATAAGATGCGTAGAGCTCATTTGCTAAAATACAATATGATAAAATCTTTGCCAGAAATATTTTACTTTCGACTACAAATTACTAAAAGAACATTACACATATCCACTTATTGATTTATCTAAAATTTTCTATCTCGTTGATAAATTTTATATCGTTATAAATAAATAGTATGCATTCAAATTTATTAATCAGAAATCTTTGCAATGAAGAAGTTAATTTTTTTAACTTTATTGATAGTCTAGTCATCGAGTGAAATGCTAAAGTTCACTAATTGATACGAAAATGTTACATAATTTTTAAAGATATAAAAAACATTTGGTATTTTATTGAAACGAATCGTATACTTATTACATTCGACATGTTTGCCTAATTCACTGTGATTACAATTGTATACACGTGTTTTATCGTGTTTGTTTTTTTTTCACTACAGCAAACCCACTAATCTGCGACAGATTAAACTTTATTTATTCATTTGTTCTTTTTAGAAATATTGAAATTTATCTGTTATATTTTTTTTCGATGTGTGTGTGTTATTAAAGAGCTCATAATAAAAAATTTCGCGCTTTAAACAATTTCTAAAAAACGAATAAAAAAAATTATTAGGAATTTATCACTGAATTCTAAATAATAAATTAAATTATTGTACAAATAATAGTTATAAGTAAAAGGTAGATTAACTTATATCGAATTAACATAACAAATATATATTATTTTATAAACTTAATCTTATCATTTTGCATAACTATTGATTTGACTCATAATTCTGTTGTAATAAATTCTATTTTATTAAGCTTTTAAATTATTAGTATATAAATCTTATATATGCGTATAAATAAATCAGCATATTTCTAAATATTATTTTTCAAAATTCTACTCTTATAACTTATTTATAAATTATATTATAAAAATTATTACTATAAAGAATAAAACAAAACAAAATTAATTAATCGAATTAACGATTATTTTATTTACGATACTTTCAAAACGTTCGTTCAGTTCAATTTCTACATTATATTATCCATTTATCATATATTCATATTCGCTATCCAAACCTGTATAGCGAAGGTGGTCGATTTGAACCATGTAATGGACACGCGCTTAAGATCACTTTACGCATCGCACTAAGCGTTGCGTCGGAGTGCGAAGATATTCTTTCGTATAGATAAATGTATTAACGAGTATATTTGATCCACTCTTATATAGAATATGTGTGTGCGTAGACATTATTATTCATGATGTATACGATAGATCAAGCAAGTCGATGCAAAACTTAGCTTTAATTCGAGTCGGTCAAGATGCAAGGACGTAACTTCATAGTTTCATTCTCATAAACGAGATTCTAATCATATATTACGTTATTATTTAATATCTCTGTTTCTATTTAATCCTCTCTTTCTCTTTCCATTCATTTGATTGTCGCATAACAATGCATTTAATTGACAAAGCGTATATTTTGACGAACTTAATTGCGTCTTGATCAATTACGAGTTGTTAGTATTTTCTCAATTGATCCCGCTTTGACTGACAAAGAAGATAACTTTCTTTAATTAAAATGTAGTTACAATTCTTAAGATCAAATTATTTCGAAATATTGTCTCTTTTATTAATTTCTATTTCTTTTCTTTTCTTTTCTTACTTCTAAATTATACAAATGTATATAATATTAATCGAGAGAAAATATTAAAATGTTTCAATAAATTTTTTTAACGAATCATGACTTACATTTATAATTTTATCCTAATAGACTCGTCAAGAGAACAATAGTTTCTCGCTAAATGTGATATGTAATTTTATTCTTAAATCAAACTATAATTGTATGTTACTTTATAAAACTTTTTACTAAATTTATTCACTACTGATATATTACTCTCTAATGCGTAAATATTTCTTTTAATCCTATATCGACAGGATGAGTACTTTTTAAGCATAAATACCTATTTTAATTATCAATTGAAATTGTAAATAATAAAATAAATTATCAAATAATATTCTATAAAGACCGTGAAGAGTACTAATAAATTTATTAAAATTTTTTAAATAACAATAATATTGAAAAAAAATCACCCATTATGTTGACGAAGGATTAATAAAATTGTATATATATATACTTTTATCTCACGAAATGCTAAAAATATCAACATTTTCTCGAATAAACGGTAAGTAAGATTGAGGCGCCTACCTCGGAAAAGATAGGACATTAAAGTTGTCTGCAAAAATTCACAGGGGTATAAAGGGGAGCCTTGATTGTAGCTTAACGCCAATCTTGCGCAGATTCCACGCTAGTTGTTAGTCATAATTAGCCCTCAGCGGGCGTGATAACTATAATCAAGAGGTAATAACTGATGGAACACCTTCTTTCTTTGAGGATTGTTAAGCGTTGCCATTCGCTGTTACCTGCAGATAACTGCAATTGCAAGATTGTCTCTCGCTCTTTTTCTCACGTTTTCTCCTTGTCCCTTTTTTGCTCTCTCTATCTCTCTTTTTCACTGCTAACCAACGCTTTCGAATAGGTCGTTAACTTCGAGCACGTATGAATGAAGCGTTCGTTGTCAGTTCCAAAGTCCTTCGTGACACGTTACATGTAACTCTTTTGTATATCGTGTAAAACAAGAAAATCTTCAACTTGTTAAATAAACTGAGAAAGTATAATTATTTTTCAATAAACAAGAGACATTTTATCGGATAATGTGAATGCATAAACAGGTATAAAAACAACAGTAAACATCAAATGCTAATGACTCGACGTCAGAATTGATTTTTTTTCCTACAGAAATAAATAAGGAAAAACAAATATGCAAGTTATGAGATAAACGTTGATTCAAAGGTCAATGCGACGTTCCGAAGAAAAATATTTTTCATTTTTTTTACACACTCCTTCGATGTTGAGCAAGGAACCGTTAGACTCGTTGGTATCGTTATATTGCTTTCGAAAAACTCGTTCATACATAATATATATATACTTGTGATATTATATACCTGCCTATATAACAAAAGTGGTCCTGGTTTCGTATAGGATAAAAAATAATATGAATATTATACGAATAGGTAGGACCCCTAATAAAAAATTCAATATTCAAATAGAATGAATAAATAATATTTAATGAAGTAATAAAGTTAAATATATCTCTGAACCTTACTATCGACAACCAATGTGATTTCACATATTATACACGGAATAATTTTGTTATTTGCTATACGAACCAATTTAAATATCAATATAGATCAACGATCATTCAAATTTTTCGTTCTTCCTTATGTTACAGATAACAAATTATCGTGAAAAATTGGACGTAATCTTTACACGCTAACCAGTGAAATATCAACGAAACCAAACAGTGATATGAAGAATACGCAAACTAATGGATATGGTATGAATTATTCCTTCTTTTTTTTAAGTCTTTTTTTTCTTTCTTCTTCTTTTCTTATCTCCAACATTCGGACAGATCGGCGTAAAAATAAAAAAAAAAAAGAAATGAAATAAAACAAATATAAAAAAAAAATACGATTGTATATATCGAATCAGTTGAAAGAAAATTTACGACGTTATTATCAGCAAAGTTCGATTAATCGAGACGAGTAGCAATGAGCGACCGCAAAATATACATTGATTCCAAGAAAATCGATCTCGAATCGAGGAGGAGCATGCGCAACAAGAAAGGCTTGTGTCGAACAACATAATGCTTACATGCATATGTATGTACGCAATGTACACAACGCATGTACGCGTGTGTGTGGTCGACCTTTTACGTCTCCTAAGAAGGAAAACGAAATATGTACTGCGCTTAAGATGCGAAGGCTAAATATCTCGAGGTTAACGTGCATGTTATAGTTCGTATACACCTTATTCACCTTTTTATTATTATTTTTTCTATTTTTTTATAATTTTCTTCTTGTTTTTTATATTTTTTTCATACAGACGAGTTCGTTTTTTTTTTCTACCTAGTCTCCACGAATCGTATTAATCGTGAACGTTATTTTTCCTCTTAAATAATGATCATCAGGAGATCCCGGTCTAAAACTTGAACGATATTTACAAATAATATCGCAGGAAATTTATTGTCGAAGGAAATCGGGTTTTCCGTGATTTATTTTCAATAATTCTTCTAAATTTCTGATGCAATTTCATTGGGACTTGCTATCATATAAATTATAATTTATCGATATAATCGTTGTTTTATTATTATTATTATTATTATTATTAACGCTACTTGGCATAAACGGTACAAGCTAAATGCGTAGAAACTTCTAGAATTGGTTATTTTATTTTGTTTTTTTATGTATTAGTTTCATATATAACATTTGTTACGCTAGTGGTAGATACACAATGCAACGTAATGGAAAACACAGAAAATTATACTGTTAGTATTGAGTAATGACTATCAATAGCCTACTTTTCCTTAAACATGTGTTGATAATTTTAATTCTACGCTTCAAGTCTTTTTTCTAAATAAAAAATAAAATTATTTATAATAATAAATATAAAAGAAAAGAATAACTACAAAGTAGAATATAGTAAAATAATTGAAAATCTGAACCATTCAAAAGCACGATGCATCGAGAATGTGCAAATAATTAATAAAATACAATATTTTGTAACACTTGGTCCTTTGTAACGATTCTTCTACTTTGTATTCGTTTGCTATAACTATAAGACTTATTATGTACATTCGTTAAAACATAATTACGTGAATCGAAAAAGATCTTTTCTTTTGTAATTTAAATAATGCGGCCTTACGTTTTGAGTCACGTGCATTCGCATTGTGAATATAAATTCGATTTACGAAAAGGTAGAACATCTGTCTATTCTCGACAATGAGAAACAATACTATCGGCGAATAAAATCGGGACGACCTTCCGCGAAAATATCTTTTCTTGATTTATATTGTTCAGGTAGAACTTGAATTTCAAATGACTCGAATTCCGTCCGTTTTTCTCCAATGATTTCTTGATCTAAATTCCAGTGAACTTGCTTTCGTACTGTGCAAGCATACACGAGTAAAAAGATGTATAAAAGAAGAAACAAAAGTAAGAATAAGTAAAATACTTGTCGACCTTCTTTTTCTTACAAAGTAGAACTCAACTTTATTGCTTGTCATAAATTATTTTTCTTTTTGTAATTTTTTTTAATAAGCTCCTGATAACGCTGTATTTCCCCTTAAGACGGTATTATAACAATAATAATTGTCATCAAGGAATGTTTCACGTTTATAAAAGTTTTATCATCAACTACTAATTACTACTTCCGCGTAGTAAGTTTACGCGTCGAACTAGCGACGAATCAAATGTCGTCGGCAAGTTCTTTCGCAAATGATAAATTGTTCACACGTGCTAAAGAGTAGTCGAGTAGATGATAAGCACTCGGTAGATAAACTCAACCAATCCTGAGAGTTTCTCATACGCACACCCACTTGTTGCACAAGAAAACGACGCAACTCTGACGTCAACGACACTCCTACTCTCGGTAATACACTCTTCATATGTACATTGTCATATTATACAGATGTATACATGCCTATATATATATGTGCATACGTAGACAGTACAAGTAAGTAAAATACGATTACGAACGGCGAATATTCAATAGTAAGCAAATTAATTCAAATCACATCACAAATGAAATATCATTAATTTATCTTATAAAGCACGAATATTTTTCATTGGATTGACCATGCCCAGGACAATGATCCCCATAATGTGTGTGTATTTATATGTGGTCGATATTTCAAACATTAATATCTTGAGAAAAATTTGCTTCATTTAACAACACAGCATTGAATTAAATATATTTTTTATCAATCTAAAGTTTTCAGATAAATTGAACAATTTCCACATGTTTCTTATTTTAAAAGTGTTAACATGAAAAGTTTTTTTATGATAAGAACTATGATAATTTAATAATAATAAACTGATGGTGTTAAGTAATTGTATATTTTATTTATCTAGAGTTTTCAAATGATCAAGGTTAGCAGAAAAGAAAGAAATTTTATCATTGTAGACTAATAAAAATAAAAATAAACTTTAAATAAGTTAGTCTTTATCGTATCTTTATCATCAAAATTTAAAAAAATATATACACATTTCCTTAATCGTAATATATTACATGGATTACATTTAATTACTTAGATAATATTTTTAATCCGAGTTAAATTTCTTTGCTTCTCTCGAATCTCGAATGACTTTTCTTAATGTGAGATAATAAACGTAAGATTATCAATTTTTATATAGCCATTGTTGAAATTAAGCTCTTAACAATAAAAGATCTGATGATATGTCTATAGGATTAAGATATGTCTGATCAATGTATTCACATTTACATCTGAATTACCAATACGATTAAAATGAACAAACATTACATCCCTACAGCGAAGATCGGAAGCTCTTATTGTTCCGATGACTATGCGAAAGTAATGACTGAGCTGAAAACACTGTTCATCTGTTGAACTCTTGGGATTTAACCCGCAATGTAAACTTTCAATCATTACCACCGCAATAATACTTACATATAGCAAGGACCAGGACTTGCCCGACGTGCTTCCTAATCCCGCGATAACAACTTAAGTCGCAGATTATACTTTGTGTAACAAGCCACTTCCAATCGAGGTTGTTAGTCCTACTCGGATATATGGAATCAATACTTTCAAAAGATCTAGACAATGCTTTAATCTTTCTTCCACCTGTCGTATTCTTTTGTAAAATGTCTACGTCAACAAGATCATAAATACATAAAAGATGTAACTAGAAAAAACCATTACCTGTCTAACAAAACTCCTTGTAAGGCATACACTATAAATCACGTAATTAGGGAAATATTTATTTAAAAATATTTTATCTATAGATAAACAAAAAAACACTTATCTTACAGTTAAATGGTTGACATCGCTAATTGCGTCTTGTATGCCTACTTGTTTATATATGTTCAGTCGGTAACCATAAAAACAGAGTTTTCTCATCAAATTCGGCGATCCACCAGTTTTCACAATGTTTGTTTAAACTCCGTCTTCATTTCCCAGAAAAAGGTAAAAAGAATTCTTAACTATTGAATCTTAACTGAATGAAAAAAAGCAGAAAAATCGAAAAACTACTTGCGAAATGTTCCTCGCCAGGTACAGAAAAAAGTAATTTCTCCATTACTATTTATTTGCATGAATGGGACACACACTTGCTGAGCAGCGCGTTACTTCTTATGAAAATGTACGAAAATGACTCGATGACTGGTTTGCCTCAAAAGAACAACAATTTTTTTTAGCATTCACAAATTGTCAGTCAGGTGGGAAAAATGTATAGCTAGCGATGAGCACAATACTACGAATAAAATATTTTTTATCATTTTCATACAATAAACGCGTATTTTCTATACAAAAATTCCAGTTTCATATTTACATACCTGATATTAAGACGGTTCGACTAATATCACTCGAGACACGTATGATTTGCATAACGAATATGAAAAATACACTAAAATTGCATTAGGATAACCTTGTTCCATTTCTTAATTAATCTTACTAGTGTATGCGCTTTTGAAGGAACGTTATATGATAGCCATATCATAATTTTGATTTATTATAACCTCACGAAGAAAAAATATGTAAAATATTTCCCTAATTTTTATCTACACTAATTTAGTTCTGTATTCTATAACTTGTTAAATAACAAAGTTACTATGAAATATAAAAATGATGATGTTAATGATGGTGATAATAACAAAGTATCAAATATCTTAAATACGCCTATTGCAACATTATCAATGAAAAACATTTTTTATTTTTTTAAATACCGAATCCAAAAGAGGAAATAAATCATTTTCTTTGTTTTCAGCGGATGTGAACGTTAAACAAGTTCAAAACGGAAAAGATAGAAAAGTCGACGAGGACTATGGCGAAGACATTGACGCCGTGCAACAGGCAATCGGTGATCTCGGAAGATGGCAAATCCTCGTTTGCCTGGCGATCTCGCTCGTTAAGTTTCCAGTTGCTTGGCATCAACTGGCGATCGTCTTCATGGCACCTCATCAAAAATACAATTGCACGGCACCAGCAAAAACGAAATTATTAGATCAATGTATGGTCAGCATTAATGAAACAAATATGGAATGTACAGAATGGGAATACGATAGAAGTATATTTCCAGAGACTGTAATATCGCAGGTATTTTGCAAATTGTCTTACAATGTTTTTCTGTAATATTTTCTATAATTTATTATCGTTTTAGTGGAATTTAGTGTGCAGTAGAACACACTATGCTAATATACAACAATCGATTTTAATGTTCGGTGTACTACTTGGAAATGTCATTTTTGGAAGCCTGGCCGATAGGTACGAAACAAAATGTATACAAATAAAATTAACTATTCAAGTAATCAAATAAATGATTACACCGATAATTTCATTTTTTACGTAGGTACGGTAGAAAATTACCTTTGATGGCCTCAGTCATTTTACAACTGACTTCAGGTATCGGCTGTGCTGTAGTTCCATGGTTTCCAGCGTTGTTAGCACTAAAATTACTCAGTGCCATGGCTACAGGTGGAACAATGGTCACTAGTTATGTCATTTGTAAGTTATCTTACAACTTTGTTCTATTTTAATACTTTCATTTAATTTATAAAGAATGATATTTAAAAATCTATCATTTTTCTAGGTATGGAAATAGTCGGTACACAGTGGCGAGCAGCTATCACTGTACTTTATCAAATTCCTTTTAGCTTAGGACAAATGTCTTTGGCTGGAATCGCTTATATGTTTCGCCATTGGCAACACCTTCAAATTGCCATTACGGTACCTTCTATTATTCTCTTAAGTTATTGGTGGATCGTGCCTGAATCACCAAGATGGTTACTTGCCATGGGTAGACAAAAGGCAGCTTGTAAAATTTTAGAAAAAGTAGCTATTATCAATAAGATAGACAATAAAGACATTCCAGATACAGTTAGAAGACATTGTCTTCATCAGGTATGTTTATTCAATACAATTTAATTGTAAATTACTATATTATTACTATTATATTTCACACACAAACAATTAAGTAATTTTCTCGTGCTATTAGAATTCCAGAAGAACAGCCCAGGATCATAATGCATCTTTCCTAGACTTGTTCCGCACACCTAACATGAGAGTGAAATCATTATCGATCTTTTTTAATTGGATTGTTTGCGGAATGGGTCTTTTTGGAATGTCACAGTACATTGGTCAAGTAGGCGGTGATATTTTTATTAACTTTGCTATCTCTGGAGCGATACAAGTACCAGGAAATTTCGTAGCTTGGTGGGCAATGAACAAGTTAGGCAGAAAAGTAACTTTAATTAGCAGCAACGTAATAGCTGGTATTTCTTCTCTCGCCCTCATCATTGTACCACATGGTAAAACCTCATAAAATATATAGGATGTTTCATTGAAATCTATCAATAAAAAAATTGGATTTCTTAATTATAAAAAATATGTTCATAAATTTTTTAATTCAGATAATGATTTTATATTTATGATTTCAATTGGTTATTGATTGCAAACCAATTAACATTTAAACATATTCTGTAATAACAAAGAATTTCAATGATTTGTTAATTAAAAATATTTTATCTTTTGACGAAAGTTAACTTAATCTTTATAACTAATTACCATCTTTTTTTCAGATCTCGCATGGCTGAGACTAATCCTCGTTTGTTTCGGTATTGTCGGCATGTCGGTAGCTTTCACTTCGGTTTATCTTTTTTCGGGCGAATTATTTCCGACAGTTGTTAGAAACATGGGTGTTGGTACTAGTAGTATGTGTGCAAGAATAGGTTCTATTGTGGCACCTTTTGTCGTATCTTTGGTATGTTAAAACATAAAAAACAATTGTTTAATTGTGTCTGTATTTATTTTTATACGTATAATAAATAACAATATTATTTACATATATGAAGAATCACGTAGCAGAATGGTTACCACCAATTATTTTTGGATGTCTGCCGATTATGGGAGCTATGCTTTGTCTCTTGTTACCAGAAACAGCAGGATGTACACTTCCGGAAACGCTTCAAGATGGAGAAGATTTTGGCAAGTAAGTAAAACATGTTCGCAGGATGAATAATATAAATAAAATGTTAATAGAAACTTTCATAAACTTCGTTTTATTTTACAGAAAACCTAAGAAAACAAAGATAACGAATGTAAAAGACATAATGGAGCATAATGAAGAGGAAAAATCTATCGTATAAGGACAATCAAAAAACTTCAATTGACAAATCTGTTATCGTACAATTAAATAATATATATTATTATATAAATACTACACGGGGGGTCATTCCACGTCCTTATTTATTACATCGCGTATATGTACAAATTGGAGGTTGATTACGAAGAATTCGTTCGATTTGCCTCGAAAAAAAGAATCGTTTCAAATTTATAAAAATTCAACGTTAACATTGCAACACTATCATACATGTGATAGTTTTTAATTCGTATAAAACATTACTGCCAAATAAAAATTTGAAAGAGCAATGTTTTGTATGGTTTGTACGAGAACATGTAAATAGAAATTTCTTTTTTATATGATAACTATTGTTTTCCTTTTATTTTTACTTCCACACTTGTTTCTTTCCTTATTTCCTTAATTCATTGACATAATTCAATTTCATTATTGATATTTTCAAAAAGAAACATTTTACAATATAGTATTTTAATTAAATAATTTGGTCTTAATTTTTAATAGAAAATTTAAACGAAAAAATCACGGTTTTTAATCTACTTATCATTGTTTATGCGTGCAATCTCATCACTTTTCACGTGATATATATATAGGTCATGCATCAAATACGATACTCACATTTATAAATTTAAATATTATATATTCTTGACAACAAGATAATATGATTTAAAATTAATAACCATTTATAATTTAACTAATATTTTCAAAATTTTCAAAATCTAATAATGGCTTATTTTATATTTTAAATTGTTCATCGAAAAACGAAAAAATATTTCAAAAGTAACGAACAAAAATATGTTAACAAATTATATAAAATCATACGAAAATTGTATACAAAATCGTATTAATAATTACATCATTTAATTAATTCATACCTCAATTCTTTGATTCTTGAGGTAACGCATTGAACAATTCGTTCGGAACTTATACATGTTTTCATGACAAACACATACAACAACGTATACTACACTATGGTTCCTGCTTATATAGGACTGTTCGTCGTACTATGCAGCCATTCCACCTTGTACCGTTCTCTGGAAGACTAGTTCTTTGTTCCCAAACGGTAAGTATAGCCAGAATTACATAGTTATCGATTCACAAAATTTATACACCAACCTTAACATTTGAAAAAACTTTCCTGTTATTCATATTGCTATTTTATATCATTTGCGAAAGATTATCTTTTTTACGCTACGAATTATTAATAAACAAATTTCGTTTGATAATTCAATTGATTGAATTATCAAGAAGAATTGATAAAACGTAAATTCCAAAACTATTTATTTATTCTTTTTCGATATTGAAGATTTCCAAAAGGAATAAAAATGTACACGCTCAATAATGTGTTAATAAATTTCTTTGAACCTTTATTTCGTTTAACGCAGGATTTATTTTCATTCTTCATTACTTCACATTTTTACGAATTGTCACATAAAAAGTAAAAAAAATGTTGAATCTTTTATATAACTTTTTTATTCTAATAACTTCCATTAAGAAATTATTAAGTTTCAAAGTATACATATAATAAAATAAACCATTTTTTTATTGTCTTCGCCTGTTTCAAAATTTAATAGTAATCCTCTTCATAACATAGAAGAATTTTTATTAAATATCTAATATTTACAAAAGAATTTTCTAATGTCTATGAATAAATATTACATTCTATAAATTTACATAATTAAACATTTATATAATAATAAGATAAATATGAATGAACAGGATTTAAATTTCGATATTACGAAATAAATCTTATGAAAGCATAAATTATAATTTTCTTCGAAAGTTTTTTTATTGTTTCATTTTTAAACATCGCATACTACGAACCAATGAAACATGACGTTACAGAAATTAATGTTGTTTACATTTTTAGAAGAGAGAAAGTATAGTGCCTTTCAATTCAAATGTATAACGAGGAAGTAAAACACTTTCACATTTAATACACTGAATGGTTCGATGTACACTTAATAACTGTTACCTTCATATTTTACAAAAGAATTATATAGTTGACATTAATGAAACTATGTTCAAGATCATTTATAATTTATTCACTAATTATGAATCTAAATCCAATATTAAAAATATTGTAAAAATTGATTATAAAATATTGTAAAAATATAGTAAAAATTTACTATACGAATATAATTTTTTTATCTTTTTTTATCTTTTTATCTTTTCTTTGAATCCAGGTAGAATGTATATTTTATTTTTATTATTCCTGGCTGTTGCCAGTGGCCATACTTTCGATAAACTTTATTCCTGGAAACAAGTTAATTTTAATTTTCCGAATGAAAATATCCGAGAAGCTTACATCAAATCAGGAGATTACATAGAAGAAAATAATTTGCCTCTGGGTCTGGCAGTTTCGAAAGATAAAATGATAATTACTGTCCCTAGATGGAAGAATGGTGTATTCTCTAATTTAAATTATGTATGGTTAAATGACACTAGTGGTAAGTTACAAAATAAAAAAATAATGATATAATAAGAAAAAGATATACGAAAATAATGATAATAACAATAAAAATAAAAAAAATTAATTATTTATAGAATCACCAATATTAACTCCATATCCTGATTTTGAATCGAACGATATAAATATGACAGATAGTATAGTAAGCATATTTCGTGTTAGAATCGATGAATGTAATCGTCTTTGGGCTGTCGATACAGGAATAGATGATATTTATGGTAAATCTACGGTCATACAACCTGCCAGGATCATAGTGTTCGATCTAAATACAGATAAGGTTAATACAAGTAATTTATTTATTCGTATTAGTTTAATATAATGAAATACAAACATAAGAAATTTATCTCTATTATTCAATAATATGATATTATTTTCAAATTAGATCATTCGAAAATATACTTTAAAGGATTCTGATCAAAAACCCAACTCCTTTATAGCTGATCTCGTTGTGGACTCAAAACCTGATGCTTGTGAAGATGCTTATGCTTATCTTACAGATTTTTCAGGCTACGGTTTGGTAGTTTACAGTTGGGCTAAGAATAATTCCTGGAGAATCGAGCACAATTACTTTAACTTCGATCCATTACAAGGTGAGGATTTTTGTAATCTAACGCTTTGCAATGTCATGTTACTTTAAAATCATACACTTATACATTAATATTTTTTAAATCTTATAGTATTATTTTTAGCACTAAAGTAATCATCTCTCTTTCTATCTCCCTCTCTCTTTCTCTCCCTCTCTCTCTCTCTCTCTCTCTCTCTCTCTCGTATTCAAAGATTAATATTTATAAATTATAATTAATATAATATAATTATACACTAGTATAAATTACAAGTATTGTAAGTTTTTCACATTATAGGTATAATTTGTTTTTCAAATATCATAAATATTGTGTGTGGATTACCGTATGTTTACAAATTAAATGTAATATTAAATCATAAAAGAAAAAAGATATAAAGAAAGAAATAATAATGGATTTTTATATTTTGTCGCAGGTGATTATAATATCAGCGGTTATAATTTTCAATGGACCGATGGTCTCTTTGGTCTTGCCTTGACTCCGTTCCAAGTTGACGGATACCGGACTCTTTACTTTCACGCTATGTCTGGAATAACAGAGTTCTACGTGTCAACTGAGGTTTTACAAGATGATACGTTAACCCTATCAAATAATTACCATGCGTTCCACGTTGCTGGAAACAAAGGACCAAAGAGCCAAGGACCTTCGTCGGTTATTGACCAGGAAACTCGAATCGCCTATTTCACTCAAGTACAAAAGAATGGAATAAGTTGTTGGGACACCGATGTGAAATTGACTCCAGAGACGTTTAGTAAGTACACTCTAATTTTATCCAATAATTATAACCAAATCTAAAATCTCCGTTATTTTTTATTTTATGAAAAAAATGCTCAGAACAAATTTACATTTTGTTGAGAGACACACATAAAAAGAATTTTTTTTCACGGTTATCTTTTACGAGATTTCTGGGTTATTAGGATTTTTTTAAATAGAACCTTAAAATTCTTTTTTTTTCGAATTAATTCTTAGAGACATTTTGAGTAAAAAAGTATTGAAGTTTTATGTTAAAAAAAAGTTGAAGTATTTTGAGAAAAAATTTGACGGTTGACGTAACTGTAACAAGTCATATCTTTTTTTGCTTTAAATTTACCAAACAATATCAGAGAAAAGATGGATATATTCATGATTATAATTTTATTACCAATTATCAATTCACGCAAAAATATTTTAGAACTCGTCATATATGAATGTCTTTCCAAACCAAAAATAATTGAGATAATTCAAATGATAATAATTATTAGATCATTCGTAATAATAGATAGATATTTACAATTATTTGTTTAGAAAAAGAGAATATAATATCTACACATTTGGGTTAGACTTAATATTAGACTTAATCAATTATTCCAAAGAGAATTTACGTATATTATAAAATAATTGAAATAAATAAGCAAGATTGTTAGAGAAAATTATGATTACCAGTCGATAGAATTCATAACAAGAAAATAAATTATCAATAATGATAATCGCATAAATAAAGTAACTAGAGACATCGGTGCTATGTACGAACTTATTTTTAAATCAAGGAAATTACAATATCCTGTTGCATAAAAAATATAAATCCTTACGTAAATTGTATGAATTAATTTATGCTCTTTTCATACTTCGTTACGTAAGATCTTTTTCAGAAATCTTAAAAGTATCGATCAACAATGACATTAAATTAAATAATGCTTTTATCCTTAATCATATGCTATTTATCACTGCATACGTAATAGTAATCATTTTTTCTTTCAGTTCTGATAGGCCAAGATAATGAAACAATGGTTTATCCAAATGATTTAGCTATCGATAATGATTCAAAAAAATTATATGTGCTATCTGATAATTTACCTAAATTTGAACGCTCTAATTTAAGTAAGAAAGAAAGTAATTATTTCATTACCGTAGCTTCTTTGGATTCGATTTCCAAATATTGTAAAGCTTAAATTCTGATGTAATTTCAATTACGATAGACATATTTTTTAATCCATTTAAAATACATAAAATGCTTAATTATTAAATATTCGTATATATAATTTCTAAAATAACAAAACTTTAATATGAATGTAAAATGAAGTTCAACTATATATTTTATTTCTTATAATTACTTTTAACGCGTATAAATATAATAATTAATTATTCATTTAAAAATGAAATAATTAAGTGAATTCTAATATTTGCATATTTCACATTTTGAATGATCTATTTTGGACAATTTATTTTTTATGGATAATATATACAATTGTAGACATTGACGTTTCATAATATAATCAAATAAATGTATTATGAATAAAATATTATACTATACAATTTTCTACACTCATTTATACCCGCGTACATTTTTCTAATATAATCAATTAATTGTAAGAATCGTGTAAAATACAAGAATTATAAATTAATATAAGATTATTCACTTATCACATTTAAAACATTTTTCAAGTTATAAATACAAAAACTTTAATATTTAAAAATATTGTTTTTATAGAATTATCTATTTATTATCTTATATTATATTTATTTGTAATTACATAAAATAGGGAATAAAATATAAGATATTTACAAGTAAATTTGTGCACTATCGTACAAAATCTTGAATAAACGCTAAATTTGACTAAACTGGGTGCTAGTTTTTAGATATTTATTAGTTAAAAGTTCAATAAAACAATGTAAAACTAATTAGAGCGTGTGAATTGGTGAGAAATTTGACTTAGAGCTTTTTTAATAGATATTTCTAATACCCGCATCGGCAAAAAATAAGTAACAGCATACTCTACATTAGCAACTACATGTATTATTTATGTGAATTTTTAAAAACATTATACAATATTACTTACTGTCAGACAAAGATTCCATATTTATATATTGAAATCGAACAAATATTCATTGCACTATACGTGTTTAAAAAACACCATTACTTTCAGGGCGTAGTGAGTCACAAATGCGATGTGCTAGACTCTGACATTTCAACTGATAATTTATAGGTGTACATAAGCACTTATCAATAACAAATGATTGAAAAAAACCATTTCCTATATAACCACGTTTTCGGGATTTGGCCAAATTGTGCGCCGTTAGGCTTATAGACGGTCATAAAATAAGTTAATGTTACTACTGATGACTTATCGTTACGATAGTAATCTTATTCACATTAATACAAAAAAAATTATAGGTTCATATATTTGGTTTACGCATTCGGTCGAGCGATCAGTAATCCGAAGCTATTATTCATGTAATTATGCCTGAACGCTTCTAAGGCCATATCCTTTTTAGTGAAAAAAAGCAACGATACCCTTAGGGATATCGTGAATTGAAAGGCTTAAAACAATGTGAAATTATTAGGTGAAGCCACAATAAGGAAATCATTTATTTTCTATGTATTGAAAAGGTAAGACATCTGTGCGAGTTGAAACATTTATTCTAGAAACGTTTATTTTCTACAATTTTCTATTGTTTATATTGTTTTATCTTTATTTTTATTTATATTACTTACCGTTAAAAAATAAAATGACCGTGTCCCAATAGCGGTTCAAACTTTTTTTTACCTAATTGAGTTTTTTCGATGTTTTCGGCGTGAAATATATTCTATGATTAGGATCGAATAACTTCCTATAGAAGACATCTTAAGGGAAACGATTCGATTACCTGTTTTTTTGCGTATGAATCTTCCCTCTAACAGTTGGAGTCTTCCTATTTCTGAACAAAATTTAGTTATACTCGCTTTTGTATAACAAATCGTATGTATATGTTACCGTGAAAACCGAAATTGACGAATGTCAAGATTCAGATGTTCGCTTGTCAATACATATTAAAATTAATTAATATGTGTAGAAAATAGTAATTGTATTTGCACGGTGTGAGAGCCGGGAAACAAAAAAGACCGCGCTTAGCGTATAGCAGAAACCTCGGTAGTAGGAAATGCTCCCATTGGCTGCTTGTCGGGTGTTGCGCATGCAGTGTTCTCATTATGCCAGACGTTGAGTGTAAAGCTCCTTTACACGTTCATGAAAGAGCTCCGAAATGTGGGATGCTTTTACACGACTGTATTTACTAGCGCCATCATGTGACCATCTTCTATACTAATCATTCTTCTTCCACCTGTTTTCTATAAAATATTTTACACTCTCAACCATTCTTTGTATCATTTGCCCTTATGTATTACTATTAGTTTAATGCTTGATATGTTAACATAATATACAAGTTTTTTTTTTATAATGATAAAAAATTAGATATAACATAAGTGTATCTCTAAAGCGAATCTTTAAAGATAATAATTTAACTTTTAAATAGACTAATTAAAATAACTATTTTTTATTATATAAATTATAAATAAATTTCTAATAAATATGATTGTAGTTTTATATGTTGCTCTGTTAACGAGTTACGTTACATTAACATCATGTGAAATATTTACAACGATAGGAGTAATAGGTATTACCACTACCATAGGATCTTATTACTATAAGCAAATTCATTGCAGCATTACTGAATGCTGTTCAGATGAATATGTCAAACTTGATGTGGCAAGTACGTATGAATCGCATATTACTTATCCTTACAAGTTATAAAAGAAATATTAAGAAATGTTTTTGATTTCAACCTTCTTATATTTACATCTTTCCTTAGGGCTTGACAAACTTATGCAAAATAAGCTGTACGGTCAGCACATTGCTTATAAAACAATATTAAATGCATTATATGGTTATTCAAATAATAAAGAACAAGGAAAAGCATTAACATTAAGTTTTCATGGTCCTCCAGGAACTGGTAAGAATTATGTAGCCAAGTTTATCGCAGAATCCTTATTCAAAAAAGGGATTGAAAGTAAATTCTTTCATTTTTTTAATGGTAGAACTGATTTTCCATTAAAAGATGAAATTGAATTTTATAAGGTGAATAAAATAATTAATATCAACATTATTGCAACTAAAGAAATAAAAGATATTAAATTTTAATTATAACCTACAAAATATAGGTAGTACTGCAGAATAAAATCAAAGCTGCGTTAACAGCTTGTCCAAGATCATTATTTGTTTTTGATGAAGTAGATAAAATGCCAGAAGGAATACTAAATATTCTTGTACCTTTCTTGGATTATAATTCATGGCCAACAGAAAATCTAGAAAATAAAGCAATTTTTATATTTTTATCAAACACTGGTAGTAGACAAATTGTACAAAGGTTATTAAATCTTTGGGAAAGTGGTGTAAAGAGGAATGATACTAGGCTTCAAGATTTTGAAAATTTAATATCCATCGGAGCGTTCAATGAAAAAGGAGGATTTCATCTTAGCGATACTATAGAAACTAGTGTTATTGATCATTATATTCCTTTTCTTCCATTGGAACAAGAAGACGTTAAAAAGTGTGTAATAATGGCATTTAAGAAAAGAGGAGTTAAAGCAACTACAGAAATGATAGAGGAAGCTTTATCGCATTTGACATTTGATCCACCGCCTCATAATTTATATTCCAAATCTGGTTGTAAAAGAATAGAACAAAAAGTAACTATTTTACTGTACTCTTATGTAAAATAATCGTTTTTTATTATATTTATCTTAAAAAGTATTAAGAAAATCTTTAGAATTTAATACATTCTGTGCTACATGTAGCATATATAGTATACAATGGCATATTTATTTATACCCATTATTATGAACGTGGTCTAAGTCATATATCTCTTGTTTCGAGATATTTAAAGGATTATATTTGAACACTAAATAAAAACTATATAATGTAATGAAGACTCTATAGCTAAACGAAATTTAAATGCAGTATCGCATTTGAAATGTCCCAGAGAAGAAAAGTCAAATACAAGTAATAAATAAACTCATAATATTCAGTAGATTTATTTGATATTGTTTTTTATCTTTGAATATGTCCACAAATTCTGTGAAAAAGTAATAAGAAAACGTATAAAATATAAGTGGAGAATATTAAAAAGAGCGAAATTCTGAGTCTAAAAATGAGCAAATTGAAAGTGAGCATGATTTGTTTGATATTGAGGAGTAAAAAATTTGGAACATCCGTAGAGGACAAAAGCATCGAAGATTTTTATTTAATTCCAAAAGGGAAAATGATCAAAATTTCCAGAAAATTAAAATGTCTTTAGATGGACTATTTGGCAACAAATAAAATAAAGTCAAATGATTAAGAAACTAACAGTATTTTAAATTTGCAAGCTTTATCAAATACTTTTTTCACAACAAAAAACAATTCTGACTCTTTGACAACAAACGAAAAAACAATTTTAGTGGTTTTTTTTTTATACTGTTTTAATATTAGTTTTCAGTTGTTTTTTCATCAATAGCATTTTTCAAAAATCCCTTATCTTAAGGTGCAACCCCTTGGTGACGCTTGACGCTGATTTTCAGCGTTAAATTATGGCTCTATCAAGCTAAAATAAGTAGAGTCATGTCCAGCGGAAAAAAAATGAGCAACAAAAAAGTTCATTAATATTGAAAGTCGATATCTCGAGATATACTTAAAGTCCCTAACCTCCTTTTTAATATTATTGTCATAATTATCGTTTATTACATATATAAACAAATACTTACATCCTCAAAGAGTTTCATTCCTTTTGATTGAATTATTGAAATATATTTAAATAAGAATTATTTTTGTTTAATGTTTTGAATTTTAAATTTCTTTATTAATAAACAATACAGCTATTTTCAACTTACCAATGTAGATTATTTTAATTATGAATTGACGCTGAAGCCAAATAAAAAGCTTATTTGCGTTTAACTTTTTACAATTTAACGCTCAACATTACTCCACTTATTTCAGCTAGATAGAGCCTTAATTTGACGCTCAAAATCAGCGTCAAGCGTCACCATGGGGGTTTAGGAAAAAGAATACAGAAGTACATAGAAGCTCACAAGTCCCATTTTTATCTACTTAGTTTCATTTTTGTTATAACCAGAACTACCAATGGGCGATAGTATGTACAATACTGTATTCTTTGATAGAATTGTACCGTCACCACGTTAAGTACAGCACAAAAAAGTTGGCATAGAAACGCAACTGCAAAAAAAAAAAATATTAATTGCTCACTAATTGCTCAATCAAAATGCATAATTTCTCACTTTAATTATTAATTATTTAATTAGTTATTAATAATTTCAAAATAAAAAACATTTTTTCTCATTTCTAAGCAAAGCAATGAAGTTTGTTATTGTTTTTTCTTTTCAATCAATTGCTCACTTTTTGTTTGTCCGGCTCCTATAAAAACTTTATTATATTAAATACTTTTTATTTATCGATAATTAGTTGCAAATAATTATTACATAATTATTACGGTAGAATACTATCAAAGAATATTGTATTCTTTACATTTTATTCAATACAATATTCTTTGATAGTATATATAGTATAGTTATATTGTAAAAAGATTTTAAATAATTATATTTGATTTTTAGTCTTTAAATACGTGTGTACCTTCAGAAATGCGTTTTTTATACATATATATTTTAAAAAGTAGAAGAAAATCTAAACGAGTAGATGATAAATCCAACGATGATCACCTGTAACAAAAAGAAAACTATATTAATCATACAATCAAGTGATACAACAGTCTAACATACAAATCGTCCAGTTCGCAGAGATGCACTTTTCAACTGAATTTTTTATTTATTTTTATCGAATCTCTATTTATCGTTGTAATGAAATTAAATTTAAACGCGTGATTTTACATTTACATAAAATATATAAAAATAAAAAAAATAGGAAAATTACAAATATTAAGTTACTACAAAAAATAATATCTATTAATTATTATGAAATACTTTTAAGCTGCATTAAATAGAAAAAAAATTGCAAATTTAATAAAATACGATCAAAATGAAAAATTTTAAAGACGAAACAAGAAAAAAGAAATTACTGTAATATTTAATAACTAAACGTTACTTAAGCTTCAAAATTTAATATTACGAAAATTTTAATATTTTTGACTCTAACTAACACATATGCATCTTTTGGACGATATAAACACGAATTTGGTGTCCCAAGGAGATGGAATGGTCCATCATCTCCAATTACAACTACAAATTAATGACGAGCAAAAAAATAATATAATAAAATATGACTAAAGAGCTATTCTCGAAAAGTTCTAACTTGCTGTTGAACCTTTGAAAATAACTCAATAGTCTATGCAGTTGCCCTCTTGAGCCACAATTAAGTGGGGGCCTCTTCGGCATTAGCCTTTTCTTTCTTCATGCCCTAAACACTGCAGTGAGACTTTTTTTAACATTTACTCGAATGCCTCAACAGATATTTGATCTACTCGATGAACCTATTATTAACACTTAGCATTTAACAAATTAAATAATATCAAACAAAAGCAGAAACTTTGTAATACATCTTATGGTCTTACTTTTTTACTCGACTACTTTTATCTTTTATCTTTATTCTACTTTGTATTTACTATACATATATAAAAAATAAAGTATTTTCAGTAGGAATTACTAAACAGCAAAGTGTTAATATACTTAATATTAATGAAGTATCCAACGTATTCAACTATCTTCATTTTTTCTTAAAAAATTAATTTTTAAGAAAACGCAAAGACTTTTGAATCGTTCGATACTGATTTATATCTCGCGATACAGAGCATCAGTAATATATGCAAAAAATACAAGAAATATTTAAATGATAAATGAATCTAAAGTTTGCTGAAACTTTGTATAATACCCGGAGAAGGAATTGTCCACTCCTGAGTGGAAATTACAATCGCGCGACTTCTCCGGTCTCTACTTACTTACAAATTAAATAAATTCACACCTAAGTATGCTACCTGCTTGTCTATTACCCATATTTAAAAAGATCAAATATACATACATACCCACCCACTCACTCCACGACTCTCTCACATACCACCAGGGTGCAAAAGCCTAAACTAGAGAGCATGCCCCGGGGCACCTCTGACACCCAAGTTCAAACGCGTGTTTTCTAAACTTATGGGAGTACGTACCAATGCTTTAATCGTCTGCCAAGGCTAGTGATTATTGCATAAATGACTAATGCAAAAATACATGTATAAACTAGTATATATGCATACTAGTTATATACGAGTATAT
>NW_014569579.1:735521-749822 GCF_001313835.1 Polistes canadensis
AGAAGTTCTACGATGGCTCCAAAACACTCCTACTTTGCAGCAAGTCTTGAAGAATATCCATCGAAGATCCATCGAAGATCCATCGAAGAATTCATCCCACATCTTTGACAAGGTAGAAAGTCCGTCGTCATATCTATAAAATAAAATAGAACAAAATGATAAGTTATATGTAATATGATCCAAAATCATATGAAATAAAATCGAATAAAATTTTAATAAAAATGAATACTTTCAATGCATTTCAATGGGATGAAGCTCAATAGCATCATGGTAATGCATCTCGCGTTAATCTAATGATGCGACGATTAAAATTTTCGTAATATTAAATTTTTAAGCTTAAATAACCATATAATGACAATAATAATGTCATTTTGATCGTGTTTTATTAAATTTGCAATTTTTTTTTTTATTTAATGCAGCTTAAAAGTATTTCATAATAATTAATAGATATTATTTTTTGTAGTAACTTAATATTTGTAATTTTCCTATTTTTTTTATTTTTATATATTTTATGTAAATGTAAAATCACGCGTTTAAATTTAATTTCATTACAACGATAAATAGAGATTCGATAAAAATAAATAAAAAATTCAGTTGAAAAGTGCATCTCTGCGAACTGGACGATTTGTATGTTAGACTGTTGTATCACTTGATTGTATGATTAATATAGTTTTCTTTTTGTTACAGGTGATCATCGTTGGATTTATTATCTACTCGTTTAGATTTTCTTCTACTTTTTAAAATATATATGTATAAAAAACGCATTTCTGAAGGTACATACGTATTTAAACACTGAAAACTTAATATAACTATTTTAAATTTTCTTACAATATAACCATGCTGTATATACATATACTGTACCGTCATCGCGTTAAGTACATACTATCGTCCACTGGTGTTCGAGGTAGTAACTATAATGAAGCTTGATAGATAAAAAAGGGGACTTGTGAGTTTCTATATACTTCACCACAAAAAAGTTGACATAGAACCGCAACAGCAGAAAAAAATGAAAAAATGAAAATATTTACCTATTTTTTATACATTATGAACGATTAACTTATTTCTTTTCACTACCTTATAGGTTGTTACTTTGAAAATTAACTTTAAATATATTCCCTGCAGGTATATCAACTTTACTTTCATTTTTTTCCAAGTATGCTTGCGCCTTGAATTTGTGATTGCGCATGTGTTTAACATATCTCCCACTTATGACGTCGCCATTTTATAATTATTCAAAGTTTAAAAATTATTATCAATTAATTAATGATAAATAAAAAATATTTGATAAAGTAAAGTTGAGCAAATGATGAGCAATTAAGAGCATTTATTTATTATTTTCTGCTGTTAAGGGTACCGGCTAGCATATCTATGGTCATTTTTTATCTTTAGAAATAAAATTGAATTATCTTAACTCGGTAATACATATTAAGAAATTTAACAAATTTTTATGATATTTTATAATTAATCAGAGGGTATACATTATCTTTATTTCATAATATCAATTTCTTTGTTTAAATATTATCAATGCTTAAGATTTTATTTACAATAATATTCTAAAAATGGTTAATTATTTTTTAACAAAATTCTCAATATCTATTTAAATAGAATTGTACAGTGGATCCGCATAGTAGATAAACATCGTATATTATAGTAAAATATACAATTTACCTTAAGATATTTTAAACTAACAAACGAATATTTGAAACCAAATAATATGCTGTGAACGTTCATGAATGTTAAAGAAAATTTTTCCTTATTTTAAATACATCATACTGTGTTAAAAAATATAGAAGTTTAAGATTTGAAAAGCAAGAGTATGTTTCTTCAGAAAACATATAAATTAGTATGACAGAGCCGCTTAAGCACAAACCGTCATAATAATACACAGAAACAAGCGCAAACGAGCGTTTGAGCGGTATAGAATAGTCAGAATTGTCATTAAGCCCCATGGATGATATTCCGTTGGGACCCGTGGGATCACCCGGCTGCGTAACATGCTCCCACATATACACATATATAAACATACACAACAAAGAATTTTACATTTACGTGTACGTCTATATGTATATGATCTCGGGATTCAGCCGATTTTCCTCCCTACGATTCTTACTTCTACCCCGACAGATCCGATATCATCCGGCGTCATCCCAAGGGCTCTCACTCATCTGCCGACAAAAGAGCATCTGTGCAATCCGATCCGTAATGTTTGGTGCAACCTGTTCACAAATAGCTCACCCAGTGGCATAGCAAGGACCATGAATTCATTATCAGTCTAGTATAAACATATTGCTACTAGCCTGTCAGTCAATGTAAAAGATGCTTTTTGGATACGAGTCATGTTCATCCCTATTATCACCGTTCCATTCACCAATCTGGACCACCCCTATCTCTTTCATCATGATGGTGCTGGACCGAGTCAGAATGTTTCTCGATAAAATCGGTTATCGATAGGCGTGAATTGAAAACATCTATTGCATGGCATACATTTTAATATCAAATGTATTATTTTTATTATAGATATTCTTTATTATAATCTTTACTTACGCCTCACACAAGAATCTTACAGTACGTCCAAATGCAGTTCTTCAACCATAACGATAATTTCACCAAATTAGTGTCGACCGTTTATAATGTTCATCTGATACGAATTTTTGAACAATTGAACATCGACTGGGTCACTTTTTTACTGAATAGTTGCAAGAGCAGAACCGCAGAAACGAATGTCCAAAATCGCCGAATTTATGATTTTACTATATATGGTATCGCAATACCGTGTGAATCTGTAAATATATATAAAATATATTATAAAAGACAATTAAATAACCGATTCGAAATAAAAACTGATTTGGTGTCGTGTGAAAGAGTTGTTACACGTTTCTCTCGTAAGACCGCGTTGTGAGTAAGACGATGTCGTTACTCTGATGGTTATCGATAATAAATGACTTTTCTTCGAGTATTGGTTTAAGAAATGTTTCATCGTAGAACTATAAACAGAATGATGTTAGAAAACATTGGAATTACTTTACTATCTCTTTTTTTCTCGGTCGTGATTTTCTTGAATATAGGCTTAAAAAGACATGCTCCGTTATCTTACTAATGTCACAGAGGACACAGAGAAAATGGAGACAGAGTACACGTATAGAATACGTATGTGGTCAATGCTAGCATAGCGGCTGTGTCTATGCAGGACTGTGGTGGCAGGTGACGGCGTGTTGTGAGCTGCATAATGAATAATGCCAAAGCCGAACCACAAGCCGTTCCTGTCCTTCCACTTGGCTGACTGAATGACAGGCAGTCTAGGAAAAACCGCTGATTGGCCGTACATGCTCCTAGCTCTCGTGCCTGTCACATTCTCCGTGTCTACTTTTGTGTGCCTCGATCGAAATTACCTTCCTATATGACCGGAACTAACTTTGAAATCTTTCAAAACTATGCCGAAAATTATAACGATAAAGACTTAATTCTAATAAATTGTAATTTAAGATTTTGATCGTTCTTTCTTATTTCCTTGATCTTTTTCTTTCGTTTTTCTCGATTCATTTGGAATCGTTTTCAAAGTTTATCCAACGTTCGAATACCACTTGCCATCTTCTCTGATGTTCTGGCACGGTCGATGTGATGTTGTTACTGCCACGATATAAATTATAATTAGTGGAGCCCGTAATACCCTTTGAATAAATAATCAACGAGCACCGGCAACTACCCGTACGCTCGCCTCCATTTAAGTCAAGGTCTCGCTACTCATTTCTTGTCACACCTTTATGCCCCCGTTAAACATGAATTTATACGATGCTCTTTCTCTCTTTCTCCTACCTCCCTCACTCTTTTTCTTTACGCGAGAGAAAAGTTATTCTGGAAAAAAGAATCACGTTGCCGAGACATTTAATTAAATACTTTTTTATATTTATTTATAATTTTTTTTCTTTTGTTTATAGTTTAATGCCTAAAAGAAGATCCTTTAGAATTGTCTAAATGCACAACATTGTTCAAATCGAATTCAAGGATTCGATTTAAAAGATTTTTCAATCGTCGCGTTGGATTCCCCTTCGATAAGCCTGGCGTTCTACTCGGGGAATCGAAAACTACTTTAAAGTAATTAGAGGATTGTCAACCCATCCCGAGCCAGTGCCTGTTCCCATTAGGGATGTCCTTCAAGTGGCGGCTCGAGTGGGATGAGTTCGGAGAAATCTGCCTGTGGATTCTTTCCTATCAAAAATCGATTTTAACCAATGCGATAACCTTTCGTTAACACAAAATTCAAATCAATTAAAAATATTTTTAAATAATTATTAATATATTAATGGTAATTTATTCGTTCGTAGGCATTGTAAAATCATTTAAACGCTGGTTAAAAGGTTATAGAATTGAATGAACGGTAAAAGAAAAATTGTCGATCGAGTCTTTAATCTTTTAAAAGCGTTATTAAAAAGGTCACATTAGTACTATCACGGATGAAATTTCGTCGCATTAAATTATTTTCTATTTCAGAAATAATAAGAAAAAAAAAATCCGATCAAATGATAGAAATAAATTTTTGTACAATAAATAAATTGATTATACTTTATACAATTTTCTTCGTATTTTGACTGAAATTTCAACGATGATAGTCTTAAAGAGAGTAATCAAACACTTTGACGTAAATTTTTTCGATTGTTATTCTAAGACATGACACGTACGATAATATTAAAAATATTTTCGATTTTTATCGAGGAAAAGAAGAAGATAAAATTTTGGGAAAATTCTCCATTTCAAAATTGTCGCGAAAGCGCCGATTCACTTTCCTAGAACGCTCCTTGCACGCAAATTGGGTTCAACGTGAATACTTAATGCGAAACTGTGGTCGAGCAAAAGTCAAGGTGCAGCGATGGGAGACAGAGAGGAAAAGGTCGTTTGCCGTCCGTCCAAGGTGTCAACTAAGTTAGGACCGTCTAACCGAACGACTTCGCACGCTATATCACCGTACCGAAAGCGCTCAAAACGTTTTCCTTTCGGACACGAAAATTCCGAAATTTTCATCTTCGAGTTAAGTTAAGCGAGATCATACGAAATGTCCTTTCAAATTCCTATTCGTAACAAAAGTTAAGTGTTAAGAAAAATCTTGGGTGTTTGAACATTTCTTTGACAAAAACTTTTTTCAAACGAAGACAATTTTCTTTGTGAGATATCCTTTTTCTTCTAGAACTTCCTAGCAAGGCTCTCAGCGTATCGTGGTCACTGCAGTCGCATTAGTTAGGACTAACAACGCTGGCGGACAATCAAAAGCTGATGGGCCATGATTCGCTATGATAATGAACCATGAATATCGCATGAGGCGAGCAAGCTGGGGACGGCGAGTTCTCGCATCGTTCGCTGCCTCTCATGTCGTGGAAGCTCGCTGTACTCGAAGGGATGGGTTAAAGGGAGCCACAACATGGCGGGAAGGGAGAAATCAAGAGAGAGAAAGAAAGAGAAAGAGAGAAAGAGAGAGAGAGAGAGATGAGGACAGCGATGCGCGGTAATACCTCTGTTGACATTCGTGTTAAAGTCCTTTCTAATGTAGCAGACTAACTAGAAATTGACTATTTCCTCGCACACATGTATGATAGAAAAGACGATACCTAAGTCAGTAAAACATTCCCGCAACCTTATCGGTTTTGTCCGTGGACACGGTTAAGATCCTCATAAACTCCATATACACGTTCTTTTTATCAAGTTCGTTGAATTTCAAATTTCATTGAAATCTACAAAGAGATATCAACTGATTATCTATTTAAGATAGAACTCGTTAAATATTATTCGAAAGAAAAAAAAAACAAAAGAAAAAAAAGAAGAGAGGGAAAGGTGGGAGAAAATATGCAGTTATGTAGAGATAGAAGCAAAGCGATTAATCCTCCAAGTCGAGAAGAAGAGGAAGCCCGGGACTAGAGAGTAAAAACGTAGAAGAAGGAAAGGGTGAAAACTTTAAGGGCGCGTGCGTGAGAATTACCAAGGTATATATCTCTGTATACGAAGTTGTGCTGAGGGAGGGAGTGAGAGGGAGAGAAAGAGAAAGAGAAGGAGAAGGAGAGATAGATAGATAGATAGAAGAACAAATGGGTTGAAGAGAGACAGAGATAGTCGATGGTAACGGAGAAGGGAGTAAAAAAGTTGGAAGGGAGGAAACGAACGTTGGCTGGTAGGGAGATGGAACGATGGTGGAAAAGGAAGGAATATGCGTGCATGCGTGCATGCGTGCGTGGGTGGGTGGGTGCGTGAGTGCGTGGGTTGCGTTCGTGCGGTACGTACGCGCGGAAGCTCACCGTTCGAGCGTTTCAGAGTCGAGCGGAGCCGAATGACTGAACGAGGGTGCGGGCCCGCGTGGCCCGCATTGGTTGCTGAATTATAAATGAATGGAGCGTAAGGGCTGTTGCCTAGCAACCGCATACACCGCGTTAAGACAAAATGGAGAAGCGCGCAGGCAGCATCCGCGCGGCCTTCCTCCAACTTTCTTTCCTCCGTCGGAACAAGTTTTCTCTTTTTCTTTTTCTTCTCCTTTTTCTTTTTCTTTTTCTTTTTCTACTTCTACTTCTTCTTCTTCTTCTTCTTCTTCTTTTTTCAGAGAATCTCGGTTCGACATTTTCTCTCTTTCTCGAACCTTTCCTTTTTCGATCATCTTTCCTCGTCTTCGTCATCGATCGTTTTCCTAAAGGGTTTTAACTTCTTTTCCAAGCTTTTTCTGGGTCATTAATCGTATCTCTTAAAACGAAAATAAATCTTTTCTGATAATATGTATATTTGTGAAAATGAATTGTTTTTTTTATATTAATAAAGATTTTTAAGAGAGAAAACAAATTCATATTTTTGAATAAAGATAAAATTTGGCAACGCAAGAGGGAAGAGAAGCAAATAGATAAAAGAACAGGTAAATCTAACAGAGATAAAGATAAAATATACCAACAGAAAATAGATAGATTTTATTGTGAAATTGTTAAAAAAAATATTTTAGAAAGTTTGTTTTTAGAAAAACTTGTACATTTTTATAAATTCTTTGATATATTTTTTTATTTCTTGGTGTTATTTTAATGCATTGTCATATCAGCTCTCTCTCTTTCTCTCTCCCTCTCTCTGATTTTTCATGGGCGGTTATTAAGCTGATAAGTAGACGTATCTTTGACGTGAAATGGACGTCCATTAGCAAGCACTGCGTCGATCTGTACAGCTCTCATCCCCTTTCTCCCCTTCTCTATCCCTGAACATTATGTCCCCAGCTCCCTACCTCGTGGTGAGCCACGTACTCTGTTCTTCTTCTTCCCTAGAGCACCATTCCTCGTTCCTCGTTCCTCTTTCTTCCGAATATACTTGAATTGCTTCTTAGGTTGGCCCGTTTTATGTACACGATCGCATCGCAGATCACTTGGAGCTTCCATTTCTTTCTCTCTTTTTCCATCTCTTCTTTTCTTTTTTTTTTTTTCTTCTCCTTCGTTCTTCACCTTGACGTAATACGCGTGAACCTACTGGAAACAAAAATCTTCGCATCCTCTTGAATAATTCTATTACGAATACCATCGGTCGTTTTTGTAGTATGTAAGTCGTTGGTAGAAAGGAATATAACTATATACTCGAGTCCGAATTAACAGATATTTTTTCAAACAAAACTTAAGTAATGTTTATTTAAACAATTATAAACGATAACAATAATCGTATACTCTAATTATATAAAATATTTAAAAATATATACACATAAGTAAGTCTATATTGTATGATTTTGTCGAGTTTATTTGAAAAATAGAAAAATCTTATTTATATAAAAATAATATTATATATTTAATAAATAGAATTGTTTTAGTGTGTGTAAATATATTTAGTTTGATTAGATTTATAATTAATCTTAGGATATATGAAACGAAAAAAGAAATAATTATGTATTTCTTGTTTACAAATTACACCGACGGCTAGTCTTAAACCGACGATTTACTGACTCAAGTTACACCTGCATATATTATTTAAACACAAAAAGCTAAATAAGAACCGAGCTTTATCTTCTTCCCTAAACAAACAAGACCGAAGTTGATCATTGAAATATTATTGTTACTTCAACTCAGAAATATTACAATTTTTATTATATATTGTGCACACATATACGTACATGTATTATATTATATAATATTTATCACATTTATTTCCAATTACACGGATGTGTCACGCACAGAGACGAATAATGTTATTATTAATTTATAATTTTTTATAGGAACTTTATTTCACGATGATTATTTCTTTACTTCGAATTAATGTTAAGATTTTTCAACTTTCGACATGTAGCCGATCGAAATCCATTAATAGATTTCACTGCGGATTAGATTCACGATTACACATACGGTTATATTTTACGTCTGTACATCAGCTCCGGAACGTATTTTTCTTTCTCCCAAGGGCATTGCCCTTCCTCCTTTACCTTTGAAACTCGCTTTAAGTCGTACCCGTTTTTCTTTTTGTTCCTTTTTTCCCCCTTTTCTTTCTTCTTTCAAATATTTATTATTATTATTATTATTATTATTATTATTATTATTATTATTATTATTATTAAAAAAAAAAAGTTCTTTCAAATATTTATAAGATTTGTCCATGAATATCTAAAATATTGATTAAATTCTTAAATGTTGCTTTGTTTTCTGATAGAAAAAATGATGAAAATTTGTTCTGCATTATTATTATTTTTTTAATTATTATTTCTAATATTTTCGAATTTTTTCTTTGGTTATCATCCACATATATGGGTTTAGCACAAGTAAAATGGAAATATATTATATTTATGGCAATAAGTTTAGAAATTTTCTTCTATTCTAATATATTTATTTCACATTATTATTATTATTATTATTATTATTGTCATTATTATTTAAAAAATAAAGATTTTAGATATAAAAAATATATATTTTGTATTTTTTAATCTGTCTGCAATGTGTTAAGTTACATAGGAATCTACTTAGGCATTGTGTTTTTAGTTTCAAAGTTATGTCAAATTTTTGTCGAAAGATCGAACCGACCACGTAGATATTTTTTTGTCCTCCCAGGAGCATCGTCCCTTCGTTTGTTTTCCTTCAGAATCTACTTGAACTGTCCTTCCCGTAGAACTTTTTCACCCACTGAAATACATCGCAGATCACCGCTACTTTTGGTGACACGTGTGACAGAGACCTAGAGTCCCGCTATGCTCGAAGCAAGCCGATCATCTCAAATTACAAAGGGTATCGGAAACGGATTTATTTCGACACCCTTTTACGGCCCATTATACTTAATGGTTTATATAAAGCAAAAGAAGGTTGTCTCAGCGTATTCTTGACATTTTCTTTGGTCAGAATGTAAAACAATTGTAAATATTTACTACTTTTATTATTAAATTTGATAAGTATCTCTATTCACCTAAGAAGAAATGATTTTTCCTTTTCATCGAATATTCCTTTTTTGATCAAGAGGATCTAGTTTGTCCAGGTTCTTTTACCTTTTTATAATTCCTACTTTTTGTTACTATATTAAATCATGAATCTATGGTGAAAATTGAGAAGAGAAAAAGAAGATTCTTCGTAAGAAAAGTTTCCTATTTGAAGCAAAGGCAAAACATTTTTATTTGACTATACGCTTTTCTGTAGTAAACTTTTTGAAATTTTCACGAGTAAAACTTGTCATGACTTTAAACACGAGAGAAATCAGAATTGACGTGTTTCGGACATAGAAATCCTCCTTTCTTTAATCATTCGAAGTAATTATACGGAAAAATGACGGTTCAACGTTATTCACATCATCAAAAATGTCTATTAAAGTATATTTCAACGTACTTACTCTTTCTTGGCATATTTTATTCATTCTTTTTTTCTCTTTCTTCTTTTCCCGATAATTGATAACATAACGAAAATGGCGTGTAGGACTTTAAGCAAATAGTTACTTATATATTTTGACCTCTTTTTCTTATACAAAAGAACCTTATAAAGTGAACGATTTTCATTTCAGAAAATGTCCGACCCGTAGTCAGATTAAAAGGGTAATAATCAAATATGGTACGCTTAATTCCCTTGTATCTCCCCATAATTTCATGGAAAATATATTCCACCCCCGATCTAAAGACCCCACCCAGGCTGTTAAATATAATCTGGTACCGCGTTTGTTACTTCTTACTCTTCCATCTCCTCCTCGCAGTATTCAACTTCCCAGTTTCCTGGTAGGCTTTTGTAGGCGCGGAACAAGGGGTTAACCTCCTACATTATTCACACGTTCATTATATATGAATAAATTTTCGAGTAATGCCGAGATAAAGCTGCCAAGTTTTAGGTGCCCGCTTCGCTTGAATATTTAGGAGACACTGTCACGCAGTACCGTTATGCCCCCGTCTTCTTCTTAACTTTCCGAGATTCGTATATAGTCTTCTCTTCGTCGATATGCATTATGGTACTTTGTATTATTTTCTTTAACCCGTTATAACTTTTGAAAATGTTCTTTTTCTTTGAAATAAATACAAATATATTATATATGATCAGTAACGCATTGACCACTACGATGATCAATCGTGATTATTAATTATCTTCTCGGTGGGGTCATAATTGTCATCTATGAACATCGCTACAAAATGTATAAGTTAATTATAATATAAGTCGGACAGCATGAAATAAAAAATATTAAATAATGCAGATAACTAGTTAATAGTGAAAAGTAAAACGTCCGTTGTGCAACAATTAATAACTAATTATTATTAATCATTTTTACTTCAGTTACAAATAGAATAATGGAACTCTGAATAAAGAATATTTGTATTAATGTATTTATTATGTACATATAAAGTATTATTTCGAATATTTGCGATCAATTAACTCGTTTTCATTAATTTAAAATTTAACAAATATAATATTTGATAAAAATTAGATCTTTTAATGAATTATATTAAAACAAAAGTGGATCTGATCATCGCAATCTTTACAATATGTTGATATTTTTCTTATGTAATTTTTTGTAATTTTCGTACCAAAAATTTAACCTATCAGATTAAAGAATTGTCGAGTGCAATTGAATGCATAAAAGATTCCAATTATTACTCTAAACTTATGACAATGAAATTCTTTCATAGTACTTAATGTTAGGCGTAGAAAGATTTCTTGGCATTAAACGTGGTAAATAATGTATGCAAACTTATATTTATTTTGATTTCATGATGAAAAATTTCTTCTCTGATAAAAGTTTGAGTAAAATTTTGTAAGTAAAAAAGTAAGAACAACCCAAATAAGCGTTTGGCATTGCTAGTAAGATAGGCAAATATATGTTAAAAAAAGTATGTGTAATAAAAATAAATTTTCCTAAATCTACGGATATATAGGTGTATGAAGAATATCTACTTACTAAGATTAACGAAAATGAAGATAATCGAATAGTCGATATAGTAACCAATTGGAGATATTTCGATCGATTGCGTTCAAAGCTGTGAGCAATTCGTGAACACTCGGTATTGTTTCGACAAACGTTCGTACGAGGATTCATAGGGTAAATCCGCGGGAAATATTTATCGTAGAGCAAATAAACACACGTATATAGGTATCGTATAGAGACAACTCGAAGCGTGAGTCGATACTCGTTACTCTCGACTAATTTAACGTGATAACGGGACAGCAGACGGGTCAATAGGAATTTACAGTGTTTGCCGACGGAAATCAAAGCGGGGCACTTAACTGTGTAGACAGACGACAGGCGAAGGTGGGCTGGGGTGGGGTTAAAAGAGATGGGGAAAGGGTGGAAGAAAGAAAAGAGATGGAACGAGAGTTAAATAGAAAGAGAAACTGAAAGGAAGTCCGTGTGGAGTTAGAAGGCGTTCGTTGAAGAGGGACAAGATAGAAATAGAAAGATAGAAACACATATACCATATACATGTATACAGATAAAGTGTGCGGTAAAGAGGAAACAGCGTATCTTTTAAGGAAGGAAGGAAAAAAGTCAAGACTTGAAGTCATTCGAACTACTCAGCTGTCTAAAAGTATAGGGAACGATCAAACAACCAACCAAAAGATCAGAGGATGTCTTTCAATGGCCGACCATAGACCGAACGAACGAGCAAGAGACAAATCGAACATCGAGTGAGGATACCAACGACGATTTCACTTGTTACTGCCGCTGCTGCTGATGTTGCTTGAGTCAAGTCAACGTAGTTTCTTCTTTCTAATGTCACGTTATTTCCTAGAAAAAGAACGAGTTAATATTTTAAGAGTATTCACCGACCAGCCCTCTTGGCAATTCTCTGGGTGAACCGCTACCGCTTCGATTGACCATTCCAACAAGTTTTATAGACACACGCTATCCTACTGTTTTTTCATCGGTATGTGTATTTAAGTGTGAAGTCAATTCTGACTTTTCCTAAAGTGTACGACCGACATTTCTATCGGTTAGAATGCAAGATGTCAACGAGATAACTGAACTCTATAGAAAAGAAAAATTAATTAATTGTTTTAAATATATTTTTTTTCTACAATTTATTATTATTTTTTAAAATAATATCAAATTTCTCATGTTGGACGACAAGAATAAAGACGTTTGTATAGTTCTCTCGAATACGAATTGTCTCAATCATGTTATCTTGTAAAATCCAATTGAAATAATTTAATTGATGATAGATTTGTTAAATGTAGATGAAAGACATCGATTTTAAATGTCTGTTATGATAAAACGGTGCACTTGTCGATCGGTATCAATTCAGAAGAAAAGAAAAAGGAAAAAAAGATGGAGATGAACAAGGGAAGAAAAAAAAGTGTTAATAAGATGACAGAGCGTGGGGGTTAGGACCGGAACGATTCGAAGTGGTTAGAGAAGAATGGAAGAGGGGTGAGCGTATTTCATGATGGGGCGACCGTACGAGTTTTTGTATTATACGGAGATTATCAACCTGCTCGGCTCCCAATTCAAGCATATATACATAGAAAGGGAAGTATGCTCGTAGACGAGAAAAAGAGTAGAGAGAGAAAGAGAAAGAGAGCTAGAGAAAACGGGTGGAAAGGCGAGGGTTGAGAAGAGAACGAAAACAAAAGAGAGAGAGAGAGAGAGAAGAAGGGGGTTTGTCCCAAGTTGGGGGTCGCGAATAGGGCATGCAAGCACGCACACGCTGCATCCCCTTGGGACGAGGCCGCTCTTTATGCTCGATATAATACCGCTCTCAAAACATACACACTTCGCTCGTTCTCTTAACGTGCGTAGCCGACACTCAGGGTGGGGGAGAAAGAGAGAGAAAGAAAGATATAGAAAAGAGAGAAAGAGAGAGGACTAGAAGAGGTATAAAGAAGAAAGAGGATAGCTCGATGTACTGTGAAGGGGTAAGGGGGTGTTACGAGCGAACATAGCTACGACAATAGCTACAGCTCTACATGTTCAGGGATAGGCGCGTGCACGACCAAGTGTACCTAACTTTGATCCATATGCACGGAGCACGCTCGCGAACGTTTTGCGCATGCGATGAGTTTCTCTTACTCTTTCTTTCGAATATACATATTTGCTCTCTCTCTCTTTTTCTGTCTTTCTTTTTCTTGTTCTCATATTCATATTTGCTTTTTCCCTCTTTTTCTCTGTCTGTCTCTTCCTCTTTATCTCTGTCTTTATCATTTTTCCTATCTTTCTTTTTCTTTCTCATATTCATATTTGCTCTTTTTCTTTTTTTCTGTCTTTATCACTCCCTCCCGCCCCCCGCTCCGCCATCCGCTCTCTATCTCTCTTTCTCTCTCTGTTGTCCCATCTGATTTTGTACGTTTCTCTATCTCTGTCAATTGTTCCTTTACCTTCCTTTCTTCCTTCCAACTGCTTCATCGGTTCACTTTCTCTCTCATCTTCGACTCCCACGTGACATTTTTCCTTTCTCCCAGTTTCGTCTCTTTCCTACATCCACTTCCCCACTCCCTCATACCCTTCTACACATACCTTCCTCACTATTTCAACCCTCACTACGATCAACCCCATGGCACTCGACTCGTTCCCGCGCACGTCATTGTCCCGCATTGCCACTAATTATAAGGCGATGCCTCCTCGGGTTTCGCGTGTCGTACGCCGTGCATTGTCACCCAACGCTTTTCCTCTCAGCTTTCCCACAAGCGTTCTCCTTGAGTTTTCAACGTTTTATTTCAGCTACTTCGGTGAATCCTTCATTCACGATAAAAAGTTCGTTCGTTAGAATATCTTATTCAGTATAAAGTTGTCAAATACGCGTACTGATTACTTTAATAGTAAAATTTACGTTTTATTATTAACAAATTTAAACGTTTTATAGTAGGTACTCTAAATATCTCGAGCTACAATTTTCAATATTAAATTTTAAATATATAAATTATA